>NC_042979.1:18397485-18534985 GCF_901001165.1 Salmo trutta | reverse complement strand
TGAGTAAGACATAGCCGAAGACCAGACTGTGGAATCTGTCTTGAAACAGAGGAGTAGGCTTAACCACCTGAACTTGTCCAATAAGAATGCTCCGTTTTGAGGAAATCAGAAATACTTTGCAGTGTATCCCAAGGGGTGATTTTTATGAATTCATTATGTAGAGAGACCCTTAGATATCACTCAGCGAGTGTTAATAGCCAGGGTCATAGTCTGTTTGTTTCTAAATGTCTTTGTGTGGGCCTGAGGTGACAGCAGCCTTGTGTTCGATCTACAATAGCCAACTAGCCACGCCAGTACAGCAACATGTCACACTGTAAATGGCCCTAAAATTCCTATTGAGTCTGGATGTGTGTTCTTCATTCCCATGTATTATGTCTGTCCCCTTCATGGCTGGTGAGTTATTTCAGTCAGCATATTGTCCAGTGTAGATACAGTATGTGAACTTGCCAACGGACTGTTACGTTTTTATTTTGGAGCACGTTTTTCAAACTGTGCCTATGAACGCTCATTCATAAACTGTTAATGCCCCATTGACAATGAGTGTTACTTTTTAGAAAATGTGTATACAGAGTCGGAAGCATTTATTTTACGCCTCTGCCTGTTAAAAAAAAAAAACACCACCCATGGACTAATTCGAGCCACACACAATGTGGTGGGTGGGTGTCTTGAATTAGTTTTGTAATTTCAGAGATGGGTGAGTTCCATTTGCCAAGTTCCCAGGCCCAGACTAAAGGCAGTCACAGCATTCATTTGTAGGGCTGTCCCCATACGCTGAAAAGACAACAGTTTCCGATGGGTTATTATGGGGGAATTGACTCTGGGCATGAGGGAATTTATGGACAGTCGTACAGCCAGCTTCTAAAAGATGCCAATTTTAAACAGGGAATGAGCAGAGGCCCCGGGATATGGGTAGTTGGGAGATATCCTGGGATCCGTTGGGTGGTGTGGCTGGCTTTCTCACACACAGCACACGCTTTGCCGCACACACAAAGGTTCCATCTATCTAGAGTTTGTCAGAAGGCTGATCACACTTCATACATTTCCAGTGTACCCAGGGGCATTGTGTCAGAAATATAAGTAGAGAGTAGGGTTGCAAAGGGTCGGAAACTTTCCGGTAAGTTTCTGGAATTTTTACTTAAATTCATCAAAAAGTTAGCTTCAGGTCATCAATGACCTTGGACCACAGAAGGTATTTGCACTGGTAACAGACAATGCTGCGAACATGAAGGCTGCTTGGTCTAAAGTGGAGGATTCCTACCCTCACATCACACCCATTGGCTGTGCTGCTCATGCATTGAATCTGCTCCTCAAGGACATCATGGAACTTAAAACAATGGATACACTCTACAAGAGGGCAAAGGAAATGGTTAGGTATGTGAAGGTTCATCAAGTTATAGCAGCAATCTACCTCACCAAGCAAAGTGAGAAGAATAAGAGCACCACATTGAAGCTGCCCAGCAATACCCGTTGGGGTGGTGTTGTCATGTATGACAGTCTCCTGGAGGGGAAGGAGTCTCTCCAAGAAATGGCCATATCACAGTCTGCCGATATGGACAGCCCCATCTAGAGGATCATCCTGGATGATGTATTTTGGGAGAGAGTGGTAAGCAGTCTGAAACCTATAGCAGTAGCCATTGCACGGATTGAGGGAGACAATGCCATCCTGTCAGATGTTCAGATTCTGCTTGCAGATTTAAGAGAAGAAACCCGTACTGCCCTGCCCACTTACCTGTTGCTCCAAGAAGAGGAAACTGCAGTTCTGAAATGCATCAAAAGTCTTTCAGACTTCTGTTTGAGGCCCATACATGCCACATCGTACATGTTGGACCCCAAGTATGCTGGCAAGAACATCCTGTCTGGTGCAGAGATCAACAAGGCCTATAGTGTCATCACTACCATGTCTTGCCTCATTGGCCTGGATGAGGACAAGGTTCTTGGCAGTCTGGCGAAGTACACTTCCAAGCAAGAGCTTTGGGATGGAGATGCAATATGGCAGTTGTGCCAACATATCTCATCAGCCACCTGGTGGAAGGGACTTTGCATCTGAGGTTCTTTCCCCTGTTGCCTCCATCATCCTCCAAATCCCACCAACATCAGCCGCCTCAGAGTGCAACTGGTCCTTGTTTGGGAACACACACCAAAGCGCGCAATAGGCTGACCTGGCCATCCGGGCAAATTTGAGGCTTTTTGAGCCCGACAACGAGCCATCCTCAAGGTTGGAAATTGACAGTGAAGATGAGGCTTCAGAGTCTGATGTTCAAAAGGTGGACATTGAGGAGGTCCAGGGAGAAGACATGGAAGCCTGAGAGGAAGACAACCAAAGCTTTAGTTTGTAGACTATAATTTTACAGATGTATGTTGAAAATGTTTTTGGGAGATGCGATGGATCATTCAATATTCCCTTTTGTTGTTCAGTGAAATCATCCAATGTGGAGAGTCGACTCATTTAAATGAAAGTTCAATTCGTAACTAAATAGTTTTTTTTCTTTCTATTGGAAGGATTTAATAATTTGTCTGCTTATGATAAGGTAAAAGGTTTCTGTTTCTGTTTCTGTCTCCATATGATATGGTAAATATATCCAATGCAAAAAACATCTACATTTAAATGGTATAAATATTAATTTGCATATATTTCCGTTCATTCCCATATATTCCCGTTAATTCCCACGGAAAGTTTCCACCTCTGAATATTCCCCAAAATGTTCAATCCTAGTGGAGAGGGTGGGGATTTGTCTCTTTTTGCTCCATCGTCTATCCCCCTCAGTCATCGATAACCTGTGAGGAAAAGGGTTCTCTGTCGCCTTAGTCTAATGCTACTGGAACGAGACCAGCCATAAAATGACTGCACTAACAGTGTACACACACCCACATTTCTTACTTCTTACCACTGTCATCATCGCTAACCTTAAGACTGCACATCCCAAGCATCATTTGTGATGTTGTGCATGGATTTATTGGAGAAGTGCATAGACTGCAAAATACACACAGAGTACAACACATTAGGAACACTTTCCATGACGGACTGATCAGGTGAAAGCTATGATCCCTCATTGATGTCACATGTTAAATCCACTTCAAATCAGTGTAGATGAAGAGAAGGAGACCGGTTAAAGAAGGATTTTTAAACCTTGAGACATGGATTCTGTATGTGTGCCATTGAGGGTAAATGGGTAAGACAAAATATTTAAATGTCTTTGAACGGCGTATGGTACTAGGTACCAAGCACACCAGTTTGAGTGTGTCAAGAACTGCAAAGCTTCTGGGTTTTTCACAATCAACAGTTTCCCGTGTTTATCAAGAATTGTCCAACACCCAAAGGACATCCAGCAAACTTGACACAACCGTGTGAAGTTGGAGTCAACATGGGCCAGCATCCCTGTGGAGCTATTTCAGCACCTTGTAGAGTCCATGCCTCGACTAATTGAGGCTGTTCTGAGGGCAAAAGAGGATGCAACTCAATATTAGGAAGGTGTTTCTAATGTTTTGTTCACTCAGTGTATATCTAATTATTATTTTCTGTCTTCTTCGCTCCCAGCTTTCGGAAGCTCCTCCACTACCTCAGTGTTTGGTCAACAGCCCAGTGGTGGGAGTGTCTTTGGACAGGTAACATTCACATATTACTGTGTGTGCAAAATATAAAACCTTCCTACCATTTGATATGTAACACTTAAGTAAAAGACCCCCAAATGTCCCTCTTCAAATGCGAACACACCACACCACTCACATACACGGTAGATGTATTATTGCATCAGCTGAGAGGCCCATGCACTAACTACTGTATAACCAATTATGACCTTGTGGCTGTGCTCCCCTCCCTTCTCCCCTGCAGCAACCATCCAGTGGTGGGGGTCTGTTTGGTTCTAGCTCTGCCACGGTAGCAGGCTCCCAGCAGGCAGGTGGAGGCTTCTTCAGTGGCCTGGGGGGGAAACCCAGTGAGGACGCCGCCAACAAGAACCCCTTCGGCACGACCGCCGCCTCCGGGGGCTTCAGTCAGCCCAACCAGACAGGTGAGAGGACCCATAGGGGTGGAGAAGTTGTAGCAGAAAGTATGACATATCTTATAATTAAACTTCCTGTGCAATTTTAGGACAGTTATCATTAGCAAGAGACCCTTTGATTGACAGCCCCCTTGCACAGGATAAAGTCGACTGATATACACACTTTTATTGCCGCTCCGTTTCATACCAGCAAGCAATACAATGAGAATCACCAGAGTTTTGATAAGAGCACAAATATTATCAAGGTAAATATTTTCATGTAGAAGTAGGGAAGTAGCCAATATAATCAATTTTGTTTATGAACACAGTCTCACATAGAGCAGTGATTTAACCTGTTGATGCCGGAGGCACTGACAGCGTATGTGTTGTCCTATCTGTGACACAACAGGAGTCTGCACCATCCTCTATAGCTCCTGGTCATGTTACTGCTCAACAGACTGACTGGCATAGTTTTACATAGCAAATAGGCTTCTATATGCATGTTTTCTTATTCTAATGCACACAAACAGCATCTAATCATCCATGTTTGTTCTGTAGATTCATGCAAAAATTGTCATATTTTCCCGACCTTGTGGTGGTACGTGATTAATTTCCGTTAAACAGTGTTAATGAAAACATGAGTCTATTTTTCCTTCAAGCTATATATCACAGTGGTACTATACATGTAGGCTAGATGAGTAGAAATATCCACCTTGATATGCATTTGAGCCGCCCCCATACTATTCTACTATGCCCTCTTTTGTTCCAAATTGAAATTCTGATTATGGCTATCTGAATATGTATGACCCATTTCAAGGGGACTATTTGATAGGGTAGTATATCCCTTGCATGCCCAAAGCTTTGATTCTTATGAGAAATGTCATTCTCTGGCACTCACGTATTGCCTTCTAGGACATTTTGCCTGAACATATATCCCAACCCACATTGTTTCACCCATGTCTTCACCCATGTTTATTTTCTCAGTGCGCTGCATGACATGCATGTAGACCATTTTAGCTTTTAGTCAAATTCCTAAATTCCATTAGTTCTTCGACACTCACCTTTGGGAAGAGCACTGCAAATTAGTATTTTCCTTGAGTAGCTCTTAACGGACAGTAGGCATTGTGCAATGCTGCGTAATACATCAAGTGTCCGTCCCTATGTCTTCCACACACAGCTAATACCATTCAGCCACTGTGGCAGTCACATATCCATTTCTTCCTTCTGCCTGTTACTGATGAAAGTGAAACCCTTTATCTGATATTGCTGATCAAGTTCCTTAATGGCCAAAGATGTCTTCTTCTCCTGCACCCAGTTATTGATTGGCATCATAGTCAGTCATGTAACTTGTCCATGTAATCTTCCAACTATTTGAGAATCCATTTTGATTTGAAATGTGTTTCTTTTCTTTTCTCTCACATTGGTTGCATTCAAGTTACTGTCTTGTAAATTGTTGGAGCGTGAAAGTGCTAAATTGCTGGAAGTGGATGAGATGTTTGGAAATGTTCCACCTGTGCACAATCTCCAATGAGAATGCGGTGTTCTGTGTCATTTACACCTTAAATGTAGTGAAGTACTTGCCATGAGCAGTATTACCATATGGCCAATGCATTGTGCAAAGTATGAAAATGGCCCATAGAAAATAGCCTCCTCTATGAACGCGAAAAACCATTTCCAGTCTGTCACCAGCGGACTCTCACTAGCACCTTGCTAAAAGCCCAGAGGATTTAACGATAGAATCCTTATACATCTTTCCAGTGGTATAAAAAATAGAGACTGGACTGTCATTTCTCTTTGCTTATTTGAGCTATTCTTGCCATAATATGGACTTGGTCTTTTACCAAATAGGGATATCTCCTGTATACTACCCCTACCTTGTCAGAACACAACTGATTGGCTCAAACGCATTAAGAAGGAAAGAAATTCCACAAATGAACTTTTAACAAGGCTGTTCATTGAAATGCATTCCAGGTGACTACCTCATGAAGCTTGTTGAGAGAATGCCAAGAGTGTGCAAAGCTGTCATCAAGGCAAAATCGGTCGAATTGCCGACCCGTTGATTTTGTTAGTTACTCTCACTCAGATATCAAATTAAGAACTGCAAACATTTCTTTCCACCCTATGGAAAAATGAGTAGAATTGCATGAAATTTGTTATAAAGCTGCTAATTATTCTCTGCCCAATGGCAAAGTCTTTAGAATTGCAGGAAATTAATGTTTCAAGACCCATTTAATCTTTCCTCTCTTTTTTTATACCACTGGAGAGATGTATAAAAGCCAGGTCAGATGAAGAGACCGACGTTTCCAGCCAATTAAAAGTGAAACACGCTGTAAAGATAAAAAGACTGAGGGAGATCTGAGTTAACCGTAAAGTGTGTTGCTGTCATGACACCCCCAAAATGATATTCCACCACATCGTTCTGGAGATGAATATCTAATGAGAGAAGTTTAGATTTTCCTTACATGATTGAATTTTGAAATGGTGATCAGTGAGTGAGGGCTCGTGGATGGAAATTCTATAAAATGTCGTCCTCTTCCTGCTCAGTAGACTAGAGCAGGGATTGGCAACAGGAGGACTGCGGCCAAAACCGGCTCACGAATGTACATTTTTTTTGGGCCCCACTGTTTTTTTTTATTTGTTTGTTATTTTAGATTTTGGTGTAAAATAAAAATTATATATTTTTATCTGCTGAAATGTGTTTCATTTAGGAAATCTTTTCCCAAGTATTCACACACAAAAAGACACTTGATCATGTCTGAATGTAATCAAGGTATGAAATTATTATTTCCAAATTCAATCTATTTTGGGGCTTAGTAGAATGGCGCCGGAGAGGATGGCTGACATTTTACGTGCTCCTAACCAACTGTTATTTTGTTCATTTTTTTTGCATTGTTTATAACTTATTTGTTTACTTATTTTGTACATAATGTTGCTGCTATCAAAAATCAGTTCTGGACATCAGAACAGCGATTATTCACCAAGAACTGGTAGAAGTTTTTCCTTTTACGAGTCCGACGTGAAGGATATACTGCTTTGCCGGGAACAGGCCCAAATCTCCGTCATTTGCGTGAAGAGAAGACTGAGAAAATGGGGCGGAGGTTGGGCTGCCTTCTGAGAATTCAAGGGCGAGCGAGTAAACCCTCACTGCCAACGTGAAATCATTGGAAAATAAAATCGATGACCTACGAGCAAGATTAAACTACCAACGCGACATTAAAAACGATCGTATGTTTGTTTCACCGAGTCGTAGCTGAACAACGACATGAATAACATACAGCTGGCGGTTTTTACATTGTATCGGCAGGATAGAACAGCAGTCTCTGGTAAGACAAGGGGTGCGGGTCTACGTATATTTGTAAACAACAGCTGGTGCACGATATCTAAGGAAGTCTCAAGGTTTTGCTCGCCTGAGGTAGAGTATCTCATGATAAGCTGTTATTCAGGGTTGCAAACTTGTCACCTTTGGCAAAATTCGCCGTTTTGAATACAAAATAGGTGACCTACGTGATTCATGTAGATCCGGTTTGTATCACACTACTGGCTCTAAGCGAACGAGTGATGCGCGTTTGGAGCAATACTGGCTGTATCCAAGGCTCAGCCAGTCGGTTACAGCATCAGTGCGCGCTCTAGAAAGTCAACTTGCCATTTACAGTAGCGCGTTCCCTGAACGATAATGAAGAGGTAACGTTAGGTGAGAAGTCTGACCAAGGAGACGGGGGTGAGAAGGTGATGAAGTGTACTTCATGAGCTGTAACCGAAAAACTACTGGTATTTGGAAAGTTTGAGGTGAAGGAGAAAGTGTGGTGGAACAAGTATTAGCATTGTTCAGTATCTTGCCTGCTGGATCGAATTCTCCGTAAGCTAGCCAGAGAAATGTTGAGCAACATTAGCTAACTTATCTGATCAAATAATTGACTTTATGGTGTGAGAATTAGCTTGCTAATAAAGTCAGACAGCAAACGTTAGCTAGCTAACGTTACAACATCAGATGAGCTAACATTAGTAACCTAACCAATTCGTTATAGTATTAACTGGTATACGACTCCTTGCTGTTCCTCAAGTTATAACGTGTTAGTTGCTTACTGGACCCTGGCAATCTGTGTGAAATGTTAACTAGCTAACGAACTAGCCACTATCTGTTAACTAATGTTTTCCCTCTACAGTATGTGGTTAATTTTTAGAATGAGAGAATTAGGTGAAAATGAGGTGTTGCTTGTTAAACAAGTGGATTCAGGGATCAAGTGTAGCTGGAGCTGGGCCTGTCTTAAGCTGGATGCCACTATAGAGGTGAAAGGAACATCACACACTTTCCCTCTTTCTCACTTTTGCTGGCACATTGTAGAACAGATGTCCACAGGCAGGAAGTGTACAATGTAATAATGTGCAGTGTAGCCCAAATATATTGTTTTTGTTGTGGTGAATTTGACAGTAAGGTGTGTGTGTGTGAGGGGGGATTATACTTATTTTTACTCAGTGAATGTTATTTTTGCACACACGTAGCCTTGTGCACTTGATCGATGTCTACTATAGTGGCCACCATAATATAGGAAAAATAGAATGCCTGATTTGTTTCATTCAATTTCTACTTTAAGATGTTTTTTTCCCAAGTGCCTTATTTATGTGTGTGGTCACAAGCGCTCTATTATAAAGGCTGTCATGGCTAACTGCAATATTAGTGTATTGTTTTGAGTGTCATTTGCAGTAAAGTCTAGGCAACAAATAACATTAGATTGCTTTCTTTACATTTTTTAGCTGTGAGTTAGGTTCACATGAACCACTATTTATTTTACACACAGGGACTGATCATGTAGATCACATTCTTTGTTGTTTTAATTCACACATTGGCTACCCAGACTATCTGCATGGTGTCCCGCCACCCACCACATGCCAACCCCTCTTTTACGCTACTGCTACTCTCTGTTTATCATATATGCATAGTCACTTTTACCATATCTACATGTACATACTACCTCAATCAGCCCGACTAACGGGTGCCTGTATATAGCCTCGTTACTGTTATAGCCTCGTTACTGTATATAGCCTCGCTACTGTTATTTTTCACTGTCTTTTTACTGTTTTTTTTATTTCTTTACTTATCTATTGTTCACCTAATACCAATTTTTTTACTTACAAATTGAGCTGTTGGTTCGGACCTGTAAGTAAGCATTTCACTGTAAGGTTGTTGTATTCAGCGCATGTGACAAACTTTGATTTGAATTAGTTAAAACCTGCATTTCCCCCAAGCAGGGATTTTTTGCACGTTTCAGTGCCCCCCCAAAAAAGTATCATCTTTTTGGGCCCTCAGCAGTTTGCATCCCTGTCTATTGCACTCCACACTGCCCTTTCCCACCTGGACAAAAGGAACACCTATGTGAGAATGCTATTCATTGACTACAGCTCAGCGTTCAACACCATAGTGCCTTCAAAGCTCATCACTAAGCTAAGGACCCTGGGACATAACACCTCCCTCTGCAACAGGATCCTGGACTTCCTGCCGGGCCGCTCCCAGGTAGTAAGGGTAGGTAACAACACATCTGCCACGCTGATCCTCAACACGAGGGCCCCTCAGTCAGGGGGGTGTGCTCAGTCCCCTCCTGTACTCCCTGTTCACTCATGACTGCATGGCCAAGCACGACTCCAACACCACCATTAAGTTTGCCGATGACCTGATCACTGACAACAACAAGACAGCCTATAGGGAGGAGGTCAGTGACCTGGCCAAGACAGTCGTGAAGAGGGCACAACAAAACCTATTCTCCCTCAGGAGACTGAAAATATTTGGCATGGGTCCTCAGGTCCTCAAAAGGTTCTACAGCTACCATCGAGAGCATCCTGACTGGTTGCATCATTGCCTAGTATGGCAACTGCTCGGCATCCGATCGCAAGGCACTAGGGTAGTGCATACGGCCTAGTACATCACTGGGGCCAAGCTTCCTGCCATCCAGGTCCTTATACTAGGCGGTGTCAGAGGAAGAAAAATTGTCCAACTCCAACCACACTAGTCATAGACTGTTCTCTCTGCTACCGCATGGCAAGCGGTACCGGAGCACCAAATCTAGATCCAAGAGACTTCTAAACAGCTTCTACCCCCAAGCCATAAGACTCTTGAACATCTAGTCAAATGACTTCCCAGACTACTCTCTGTTATTATCTATGCATAGTCACTTTAATAACTCTACCTACATGTACATATTACCTCGACTAACCGGTGCCCCTGCACATTGACTCTGTACCGGTACCCCCTGTATATAGCCTCGCTGTTGTTATTTTACTGCTGCTCTTTATTTGTTACTTTCTTATTTTAAAAAAATATAATATTAAACTGCATTGTTGGTTAAGGGCTTGTAAGTAAGCATTTGACTGTAATGTCTACACCTGTTGTATTTGGTGTATTGCGACAAATAATTTGATTTGATTAGTTGTGGTCAATTTGCGCCGTACAATAAAATTTGGGGCCCCCAACCATTCGTTCCGATAAAAATTGCTGTATTTAGGTGCCCTACCCATGCAATAGAGGATTGTTCAGGTTTGCTACATCTCTCTTGTCCTCGCTCTCATCCTCTTGGAGGGGACCAATAGCCAATTCGAGAACTTGTTTAGGGCTTCCCATACCATTACTTAGGTGAGAAGCTTAGCTCAGTGGCACCCTGTCTAGACATATTTTGGGATCCTTTTACGTCGATTTAAAGGCCCAGTTGCGTCAAAATTCAGTTTTCTTTGTTTTATATCATATTGTACAACAGAGGATGAAGCGAACTGTTAGTGTGAAAACATTTGATCATTTGAAAATACAATCTACACAGGACCTTCTAATCAGCAGGTGTGCATGCGGTAGTTTCGAGTTTCCATGGTAACATCGCCATGTGGTAAATTAGTTAATAGACCAATAAAGAGTTCCAGACCCCTCTGAGTTCCTGTGTTTCTTATAGAATATTAGCTCAACAATTGCAGAGTTCCTGTATCTGAAGATCATTTGGGAAGTATTCACTTTTCCCACATTTTTTTAAAGTTTCAGCCTTATTCTAAAAATGATTAAATTGTTTTTTCCCTTCATCAATCTACACACACTACCCCATAATGACAAAGCAAAAACAGGTTTTTAGACATTTCTGCAAGTGACTTTTTAAAAAAATTATTAATTTATGAAATATCACATTTACATAAATATTCAGACCCTTTACTCAGTACTTTGTTGTAGCACTTTTGGCAGCGGTTACAGCCTAGAGTCTTCTTGGGTAAGACACTACAAGCTTGGCACACCTGTATTTGGGGAGTTTCTCCCATTCTTCTCTGCAGATCCTTTCAAGCTCTGTCAGGTTGGATGAGGAGCGTGGCTGCACAGCTATTTTCAGAGGTTCTAGTCCGGGCTCTGGCTGGACCCCTCAAGGACATTCGGAAACTTTTCCCGAAGCCACTCCTGTGTTGTCTTGGCTGTGTACTTAGGGTCATTATCCTGTTGGAAGGTGAGCCTTCGCCCCAGTCTGAGGTACTGAGTGCTCTGGAGTAGGTTTTACTCAAGTGTATCTGTACTTTGCTCCGTTCATCTTTCCCTCCATCTTTTTTCCCTTCTTCACTAGTCTCCCAGTCCCTGCCACTGAATAAAATCCCCACAGCATGATGCTGCCACCACAATGCTTCACCGTAGGGATCGTGCCAGGTTTATTTGTCGTGACGCTTTGCATTCAAGCCAAAGTTCAAACTTGGTTTCATCAGATCAGAGAATATTGTTTCTCATGGTCTGAGTCCTTTAGGTCCCTTTTGGCAAACTCCAAGAGGGCTGTCATGTTCCTTTTTACTGAGGAGTGGCTTCTGTTTGGCCACTCTACCATAAAGGCCTGATTGGCGGAGTAATTCAGAGATGGTTGTCCTTCTGGAAGGGCTCTTGGTCCCTTCCCTGACCAAGGCCCTTCTCCCCCAATTGCTCAGTTTGGCCAGGCCACTGTGTTCCGCAGAAATCTTTTGGTACCCTTTCCCAGATCTGTGCCTCAACACAATCCTGTCTCGGAGCTCTACGGACAATTCCTTTGACCTCATAGCTTGGTTTTTGCTCTGACGTGCACGGTCAACTGTGGGATATTTCCAAATCATGTCCAATCAATTGAATTTACCACAGGTGGACTCCAATGAAGTTGTAGAAACATCTCAAGGATGATCAACGGAAACATGATGCACCTGAGCTCAATTTCGAGTCTCATAGCAAAGGGTCTGAATATTTAAGGTATTTCTGTATTTTATTTGTAATTTATTTTCCTGATTTTTAAAACTGTTTTTGCTTTTTCATTATGGGGTATTGTGTGTGGATTGCTGAGGGAAAACAAATATTTAATCAATTTTCGAATAAGGGTGTAACGTAACAATATGTAGAAAAAGTCAAGGGGTCAGAATACTTTCCGAATTCACTGTAAATATGAACAGGACCGGCACAAAACATTTGCACGGCACCTATTTCAGTCTACATGCTATACTGCTATAAATCCACTGCTATAACTCCACTTTTAACCTCTGTCTGTCCTACAGGAGGACCCACCCTGTTTGGGAACAGCGGGGCCAAAACCTTTGGCTTTGGCTCTCCAGCATCAACATTTGGAGGGGGGGAGCAGACGGCCAGTGGGACCTTTAGCACGGGAGGCGGGAGCGTGGCTGCTCAGGGGTTCGGCTCCTTCTCCACCCCTGCCAAACAGACAGGTAGGCTATTCCCTCAACCCAAAATAAGTGACAATAGTCAAACAGCTCTGTCAACTACAGACGTTTGTGTCCATGATTATTTTCAAAAGTGTTGTCCAACGATGTCACAAATAACCCTTCTGTTATTAGACTTTGGGTCTCAGTAGCCTGTCTTACAAAATATATCACTTTGAAGAGTATGTCGATTATAACTTTTTCAAGCAAGCATCTTTCAATTGCAAAATTATTGCAAGGTGGTATTACAAGGTAATATCACACCTGCCGGCCTAACGTACACAATACAAGGTGGTACAATAGGGTAGTTGTACTTTATTCTGCAATACCTACCCTCTTTGAACACATTCCCCATCACTAGCCCCTCTAGTCTTTTTGACTGTGATAGTAACGGCCCTATACATTCTTGGCTCTGTCTCTGATGTCGTTCTGTCTGCCTCTGTCTGTTGGTGCGGTGGGTGGCTCAGTGTCGTGTGAGGGTCAGAGAGTGGGGCAGGTGCTGATGGATGAACACTCCACATACGCATCACTTCCTCCCCAGCGATGCGGTGGGGGTGGCTCCACTCCCTGCATCCTCAGCTGCCCCCAGCTCTATCTCCCCAAGGAGAGACTCACTCTGTCCTCCTTTATCATCTGAGCTACAGTGAGAGTCACCTTATCTCTTTCTGCCAGTACAGCACTAGTGGAACACGGTCAGGCTACATTCCACAATGCTGCGTCTTTCGTAGCTAGTGAACAGTCTTGGTGTCTATTTGGCCAGAGCAGTCATAGCATACATTTTGTCAACGCAGTTCTAATATTTCCTCAAGCTAGCTAAAATTATAGCATGTCTTAGCAAATAGAAAGTCGTAGCGTTCCCCAAAAGTTATTACCACTGCAGTTTTGTCTTGGCATTTTACTCAGCTAGCTATCTGGCACTGCCAAAGGACATCATCTCTCCTAGCTTTATCATAGGCATCTACCCCTAAACTCTTGGGCCCATATTCACAAAGCCTCTCAGAGTAGGAGTGCTGATCTAGGATCAGGTCCACCCTCTAATTCATAACTGATCCTAGATCAGCACTCCTACTCTGAGAGGCTTTGTGAATACGGGACCTGGGGGGTTTCGGTGCCGCTCCAAGGAATGTAATCCCATTACATTAGCTCAATCAATTATTCACTGGGCCGTGCTCGTCTCGTAGCCAGGCTGTAATTTCAGTGCTCCCCTCTCTTTAACTCCTCCTCCTTTCTCAGCCCCAGAGAGAGTGTGGTTGGCAATCAATTCCCATCAAGCCATCCTAGCCCTTATGCTATGTGTGTGTGTGAGAGCAGTTGTCCCTGAACAGAAATGGAGTGTTGTAGAGCAGATGATAATACAACACAACATTATTAATCATGTTGGGGTGATTTTAGTTTTAGGGCAACACCAGGTGTTACATATACACATGGCACAAGATGTAGGAATAAGGTAAACGGTGCCTCTATTTTTGAAGCCTTTGTTATTATGCATGTGTCCCCTGAGACATTCTGCCCCCCCCCCCCCCGTCTCAACCAATACAACAATATTACATATTACTCATACACATGTCAAGCGTATTCATGTAACCATCTCTCTCACACATATTTTATCAAATGCAAAGTCAACCACCTGACCCTTCGTCACACACCTCTCTCTCTGTACCCCTACAGGTGGTTTTGGGAGCGCCCCTGTGTTCGGTAGCCCCCCTGCTTTTGGGGGCTCCCCGGCTTTTGGGGGGGCAGCAGCGTTTGGCTCGGCACCCTCTTTTAGCAGTCCCATGGGCTCCTCAGCCAGCAAAGTGTTTGGAGAGGGAACGGCAGCCGCCAACGTGGGAGGATTCGGGTAAGAGAGACACCCCTGTTAGACATGTATTGGATATGAAGAGTGAAGACTTTTAGAATTGTTCTGAAATTACAGTGTAGAAGAGCTGAATATTCTTGATAATACTGACCATAAAGGCTTCAGAATGTCTTTAAATGTTTTTATGCATTTATTGCTGTGTATGTGATATTGTCTGGGTTGGTTGTCATGTATATTAAAAAGGTTGACTTTGGGGCGGCAGCGTAGCCTAGTGTTGGACTAGTAACCGAAAGGTTGCAAGATCGAATCCCCGAGCTGACAAGTTTACAAATCTGTCGTTCTGCCCCTGAACAAGGCAGTTAACCCACTGTTCCTAGGCT
Source organism: Salmo trutta (assembly GCF_901001165.1). NCBI lineage: Eukaryota > Metazoa > Chordata > Actinopteri > Salmoniformes > Salmonidae > Salmo > Salmo trutta. The sequence continues at coordinate 18,520,151 of NC_042979.1, read as the reverse complement.
TTCATTGAAAATAAGAATTTGTTCTTAACTGACTTGCCTAGTTAAATAAAGGTCAAATAAAAGGAAAGCATTATGGGCAAGTTATGCAACACCTCACGTTCCAGCTGACAGCACGATGACACATCCCAGACAGTGTTTTCATATTCACACATGGAGCTTGTCACCAACATTCCATGGTAAATAAGCAATAGCATGCTAACCCCCGACCTCATTTCTCAACTTGGGCATAACACCCTAAGCCCTGCTCAGCAACACTAGCCAGGTTTCCATCCAATTGGTGACAGATTTTCATGCGAATATTAAAACATTAGCATAACGAATATATGCGTATTTTCCTACCAGTGGTGTTTACACCAAACTGACTTGTTGTGGATAAAAATCAGTGTGTGATGCCTTTACACAAGGTACGTTTTTGCTTAAGTTTTCAGGTACAGTGCCTTCAGAAAGTATAAAACTTGACTTTTTCAAAATTGTGTTGTTACAAGGTGGTATTAAAATGGTTTGAATTGTCTTTTTTGTCAACAATCTACACAAAATACTAATGTCAAAGTGGGGGGGAATTGTGTGAAAAATAACACTGTCTTGATTACGTAAGTATTCAACCCCCAGAGTCAAAAATACATGTTAGAATCACCTTTGGCAGCGATTACAGCTGTGAGTCTTTCTGGGTATGTCTCTAAGAGCTTTGCACAACTGGATTGTTCAATATTTGCACATTATTCTTTAAAAAATTCTTCAATCTCTGTTAAATTAGTTCTTGATCATTGCCAGATAGCCATTTTCATGTCTTGCTATAGATATTCAAGCAGATTTAAGTCAAAACTGTAACTAGGCCACTCATTAACATTCAATGTCGTCTTGGTAAGCAACTCCAGTCTATATTTGGCCTTGTGTTTTAGGTTATTGTCCTGCTGAAAGATGAATTCATCTCCCAGTGTCTGTTGGTTTTCATATAGGATTTTGCTTGTGCTTAGCTCTATTCCATTTATTTTTATCCCAAAAAACATCCTAATCCTTGCCGATGACAAGCATACCCATAACATGATGCAGCCACCACCATGCTTGAAAATATGAAGAGTGGTACTCCGTGATGTGTTGTGTTGGATTTACCCAAACATAACGCATTGTATTCAGAACATGAAGTTAAATTTTTTTTTTTTTTTTTTTTGCAGTTTTACTTTAGTGACTTATTGCAAACAGGATGCATGTTTTGGAATATTTTTACTCTGTACAGGCTTCCTTTTCACTGTCATTTAGGTTAGTATTGTAGAGTAACTACAATGTTAATCCATTGATACACCATCCAAAGTGTAATTAATAACTTCACTATGCTCAAAGGGGTATTCCATGTTTGCTTTTTTTATTTTTACCCATCTACCAATAGGTGCCCTTTGCGAGGCATTGGAAAACCTCCCTGGTCTTTGTGGTTGAATCTGTGTTGGGAATTCACTGCTTGACTGAGGGACCTTACAGATAATTGCAGTGTGTGAGGTACAGAGATGAGGTAGTCATTCTAAAGTCATGTTAATTAAGCAATAAGGCACAAAAGGCAGTGATGTAGCATGAATATAGTCACAGGTATATGGTGTTGTTCGACGCGATAAGTAACCCATTTACTTATTGCTTTTATAAAACTGTTACCAACCTATATTAAAATAATGAATTACATATTTTCATTAAAATGTTATTTTGATCAGTCAATTCATACAATTTCATTATTTGACCAGAAGCTGTACAGTAGTTTGGACAAAAATCTGGTTGTTAGTTCTTTTGGTCATGTTGCTACGGACACGACCCAGTTAATGTTTTTATAGTTGCTATGCAAAAAGGCCAAAATGGTTGCTATGCAGTCTGGATAACGTTCTTTTCGCTTGCTTGCATGCTAGCTTCAGTTAACTCGGTCACATTAAACATTAAACTTGGAATGACAGTACACTAGCTGCATTTTTGTTTCATTTAGCTTTTTTTTACATTGACATTTACTTGGATACGTCCATGATGATGCGTGATTTCGACTGGCTCAGAAAAAGTTCTCACCTGGGCACTGTTCACGCTACACGGAGTGTACAAAACATTAGGAACACCTTCCTAATATTGAGTTGCACCCCTTTTCCCCTCAGAACATCCTCAATTCGTCGGGGCATGGACTCTACAAGGTGTCAAAAGCGTTCCACAGGGATGCTGGCCCGTGTTGACTCCAATGCTTCCTTCCCACAGTTGTCTGCATGTCCTTTGGGTGGTGGATCATTCATGATACACACGGGAAACTGTTGAGTGTGAAGTTCCCAGCAGTGTTGCAGTTCTTGACACTCATACCGGTATTCCTGGCACCTATTACCATACTCCATTCAAAGGCACAAATCTTTTGTCTTGCCCATTCACCCTCTGAAAGGCATATTTACACAATCCATATCCCAGTTGTCTCAAGGCTTAAAAATCCCTATTTAACCTGTCTCCTCACCTTCATCTACACTGATTGAAGTGGATTTAACAGGTTACATCAATAAGGGATCATAGCTTTGACCTGGATTCACCTGGTCAGTCTATGTCATGGAAAGAGCAGGTGTTCCTAATGTTTTATACACTCAGTGTATGTACGGTACTACAGAGATCAAAATTCAAAAGTGAAACATTGTTTCCAGGTCAGACAGACCAAACTTTGCTAGGCTGGAAGCGAGGGGAAATTATGTGCGAGTTGGGATGAATACAAGAGATGATTCAGACGGCAACATTTACATGATATTCTTATGGCGGTGCAGTGATAATGTTTTAGATGGTACTGTTAGCAGGTATAGGTGTGTCTGTGACGGCCAATACAGCACGGCTTGGAATGCTGCTCATCCAATCAGCATCCAGGATCCAAACAACCAGTTTTATAAACATGTTCTTGCACACAAAGTGAGTCCATGCAATGTGTTATGTGACTTGTTAAGCAAAGTCTTACCATAATAATGGGGTAGAATACTTATTGACTCAAGACATTTCAGATTTTTATTTATAATTAATTTGTAAAAATGTCTAAAATTATTCCACTGACATTATGGGGTATTGTTTGTAGGTCATTGACACAAAATCTAAATTTAGCCATTTTTAAAATTCAGGCTGTAACACAATAACATTTGGAAAAAGTCACAGGGTGTGAATACTTTCTGAAGGCACTGTACTGAATAAAAATCTAAAGTTCAATGTGTTTCCATTTCATTTTCAACCGACTGTTGCGTTAAATAGCAAATGTGCCTACTCTGGTCTTGGTATGTGTGCTTTACCCAACAGCTCGCAGATGCAGTGCGGGTAGTCTACATGATGACATTATTATGGATCATTTAATGTCATTCAAGCATCGATCATCATGTCACCAGAATAAGACCCAAGTCTATTTATTGGAGAGGAGCATGTAGCTCATCAACGTGCACTTTCACCACTCTGTGACGTTCATCATAACTCATTTAATCTGTATTGTAATAAACTACATGGTTTCCAGATTTGTAGTGGGAGGACTACACACTATGTCATCGGGTGACTCCAAGTTTACTTCAATATGATCGTTATTATATCAATATTTTCATTAAGGCATTTCCACTACCATTTCTCACATAATACAATTTTTCGACACAAAAAGTTCCCACCATGTCGAATGAACAAATTATCTGTCAGCATTTATAAAATTGTACTCAAATGTCCTGTTTTTCTATACGGTATGACTTGAAAATATGGTTACTGGCACACGTGTGCTTCGTCTGCCTTCAATGAGTTTGAAATTTCATTTAGAAAAGTCCACAATAGTTTAGGGCAAGCATTGCTGGTATGTTTTAAACACAATTCATCAGGGGATGGGATTCAGTCAGCTCTAACGACCCAGACCCCCTGCTGAGTCAACCTCTATTCTGAGTTTAACTGCAACCCTCATTGTAAGATTATGGGTGAACATGGGATTATTCCTCCATCCCCTACCGCTCAGCTCCCTATTCCCCCCCACGTGCAGGCCTGCTGGGGCGCTGCGCACCTCTGCCAAGACCCAAACCATGGAGCCATGCAGAGTTAGATTATTCCACCTAGATAATCCCACTCTGGGGTCATACTGCCAGATGATTTTAAAATGGGCTGGTACCCGCCTTCTCTCTTCTATCTATCCTCTCCCTCTTTCCCCCCTGGGGGTCGTGTATTGGGCACAAATTGTCAGGAGGGGATTACCGCCTAAATCCCCACCCCTCAATCCTCTACCACCCCCTACTCTCACACACGCACACACACACTTTACACCATCTGCCTTAGGTCCTGTGGGTTTCAGGAAGACGAGCTAGCCTTGCCCTGAAGTCATTTCTCAGTTTTTCTTATTTTTCTCCTGTTCTGTTTTGTCAGGGTTTAATCCCATGGGACTGTCAAATGGCAGCAGGCTTAGTGTTTTCAGTCATTCCTTTCCTCAGTTCAGTCAGTTTTTTTCAGTGTTCTTTTCATAATGTCAGGACTCGTGAGGTAATATTTTTACCGCTCTTTATTTCGCTTGTCATCACCCGTCATCCTGTTCACAAAGATAAATATTGAAGTTGTTTACGAATGCCGGTTCTAGTTTAGTTGTTTCAAAACCTCTGCAGAGATTTATTAAAAGATAGTTCAAAGATAAAACGCCTCAGGAATCCCCACAGCCAGTAAATGTCACCCTCCCTATCTTTAGAAGTGGTTCCTCAATTTAGCAGTGTAGAGTAGGCTTGGGCGATATCCAGATTTTCATACCGTTTCTGTACCCAAACGGGTGTACGGTATTACCGAAAGTACACACAAGGGGTGCTATTTCCAAAAATATATTTTTTGTGGGGACGCACAAAACAATTTAGGCGACAGGGATCTTGATCCAGGAGGGTATTAAATGTCCCTGCTGTAACCAAGAAGCTTGATTTTGACATCTAGGCAGTAGGCAAGTTAGCAAACCTAATGCATAGCTGGAACCCTGAGCTGGATATCATTTATTTGACACATCTTAGATGTATTATAGTTATAATCAACCTATAATAATAAATAAGCACTGGCATTGCATGAAGCCCCCGCGAGGTATTGGAAATCATACCGGTGGTATTTCTAAATAACCCTGTATACTGTTTATACCATATACATCTCCCAAGCCTAGTACTTAAAGATGAGTCTGGTCCCGGATTGACCCAAGAGCGGGTAAAGAGGGCCGGCCAGAAGGCCGGCCGGCGATTGGCTGCTGTATTAAGGTCAGAGGTCAGCCTATATTTCGGTCCGGGGGTCTGCTTCCCAGATTAGAACCAGCAGAGCAGCTGAGCTGGCTGAATGGCCTGGACTATTCTCTACCCCTCTCTTCATTACTCTCTCACTCTTTTCTTTAATGTCACACTATCTTTTCGCCCTTGTTTCTGTTATCTTCCCCTCTTTCTTTCTCTCTCCTCTCTGAACGGCCACACACACACATGCTATATTGTACGTCCATTCCCCTTCCTCCTCCCCTTGTCTCTGCTGATGTTTGATGATTCTCAAAAACTAATCCTGGAGGTTCAGCTGTCTGACTGGTGCTGCTCTTGTATCTCACTCAGGGCAACTGAAGCCTCCATGTCAGAACGAAATATCTAAAAATATAAGATATGCCATTTATCGGACGCTTTTATCCAAAGCGACTTAGTCATGCATGCATACATTCTACATATGGCTGGTCCTGGGAATCAAACCAGCTATCCTGCCGTTGCAAGCGCAATGCTCTACCAACTGAGCTACAGAAGACATCTAGCTTTCCTTTAGACTGTTCTACTACACATTTAAACTGAATAAAACATGAAAACACACTCTGCTCCCTGACAGTGTCCCAGCCTCCACATACAGATCCCAGATCAGTAAGGGAAGCGCCGTGGGAGCGTTAGCGACTTATTCCATTGTAATTCAAATAAAGTATTATTGCAATATGCTTTGATGTAATGGGCTCTGATATTTTTCCAGGCAAGGCTGTTTCTCTGCATATTTTAGGAACCTGTCCTCTGGGTTAGAATGGTAATGTGAGCAGAGTAGAGGGACTGGGGCAGTGTGCTACAGTAACTATACTAGACAGTCTGTAACCTGGAGGGGAGGAGCGCAGGTCATAGTAATTCCACCTCCCTCTGTATGGCTTCAGGGGGTTCAGGACTGATGTAGTATATAGGGTGGATGTAAACTGACCAGCATATTTCCCAGTTTGTGTGTCAATGTAATAAATCAATTGTACCAATGGTTATTCTAAGCAACACATCTTCCTGAATTTTTATTAGGTTATTGTTAGATCTATTAAATCTGAATCTATTTTTAGTCATTTGTTTCTCTTTCCCCTCACAGCTTTGCCTCCACTCAACAAAGTACACCGTCGTTTGGTGCACTGGCCAACCAGAGTGCCCCATCGTTTGGTAACCTGGCCCAGCAGCAGCAGGGGTCAGGGTTCGGAGCTCCTCAGCCCAGCGGCTTCTCTGCGTTCGGACAGCAGGGAGGAGGTGTGTACTGCTATCTCACCCATTCAGTTCTTTCAGATCAGTGCAGAGGATGCCAGTCTAGAGGATGCACCCCAAGTCTTTATTGACATGTTCCCTTCCCTCCCTCTTCTAGTGACCAAAACTGTACAAAGCATATGAATGACTCCAACACCCGGCTTAGTTTTATCTGCCCCTGCAGTCTCCTCCCCACTCTCCCAGCCACGCTAACAAGGAACAAATAAACAAGAGCTCAAGTCTTCGTTTGAAGTCATGCCAATGAGTCTCTTCCCATATTCCCCTGAAGCAGAGTCACTGGTTAGCTCAACTCATTAGTGTCTGGATAAATAGCAGTCAGTTAGCCTAGTGGCTAATGCTATCCCCCAGCACTCTGTCTGCTGTGCAGTACAACAGGGCCACAAGATGCAGTGCTAGGCTAATGCTAGGATAGCTGTGGGGATGGTGGAATCCCACCAGTGGCTTCCTATTAACCCAAATACCTGCTATGGCCGCATGCCGCCACGCAAGCTACTTTCTGTCGGAATAATGTTTGTGCATGGCCCAGTTTTCTCAAAATGGGAAGAGGAGGGTGGGAAGACCACTTTTACCATCTTAGTTTCGCTCTCTCGTTCTCTTTTTCTTCTTGTTCTCTCACTGTGTTTCTCTCTCATTCCTCTACTCCCTCACATGCTTGCCCTCTTTCCCCCTTGCTTTGTGTCTAGCTCTCAATATGTCACTCTCTCACACACACTTACACACACACACTTTTTACTTTTCAAATCATCCAGCCTCCCTCTTATTTTTCCCTCGGTCTCCCTCCGCTCCTGCTCTGGAGCCCTGGATGGTGCTGTTTGCGTATGTCCGATCGTTAGGTCTAGAGGAGCTAGAACAACAGTCATATTATTGTGTCTTATGTGGTTGACTGGCTCTGTACCAGAGGTAATACAGTGGAAATAGTAGTAGTTTTCTCTCTGATTCAGTCTACATTTTACAGAGTTGTTTTAAATTGTTTCTGCTGGTACGTCTTCTTCTACATGGTTAATTGTGTTTGTTGGTTTTCTTGCAGGCTTTGGGTCTGCTGGTGGCTTTGGGTCCAATCAGTAAGTATCACTCATCGTTGGGCTCTTCTGTGTGGGGGGGTACGTGTTTCGGTAGTGTGCGCTCATTTGTTGTGTTCACATAAGAGTGTGTCTGTGTTTATCTTTGTTCTGGAGTGTATACATTTGTCTGAGTGTTTGAACCCTCCCTACACACACACACTCGCATGTGTGTCTCTGGCAGTAGTGTGTGGAGGAAAAGTGTGTGTGTGACCACAGCGCACTTCTGAGAATCTGAAGGGCAGCATGAAGTCACAGCTGGCTTTCCTACTTTATCATCCCTCCTTCCCCCCGACCCTCTTTTCTCCCCCTCTAGTCTTCCTCACTCCTTTCTCTTCTCCCTCCTGTACCTTTTTCAACCCTCGCCCTTCTCCTCCCTCAAACCACTGATCTCTGTACCCTTACCCCAGACACTTGCCTCCAATACCCTCTAATTGCTCTCCTTTTCCCCCTACCTCATCTACCACTCTCTCTACACTCTACCTCCTCCCTCTCACCCGCTCCCCTCCTTTATTTTTCTCTGCCCTCCTTTTCCTCCTCTTCCTCTCCTTCCTCCTCTCCCTGTGCTGCTGTGTATCCCCCAAGGTGCATTTTAGTGGAATGCGATCTGAAGGGCTCAGGAGAGTGTGGCGACGCAGCCCGGGCTTTGTTAGATAAGCCCCTCTCTCTCCCTCTGTTCTGCTTCACCCTCTCCCCCTCCTGCTCTTCTTCCTGTTCTCCTCTTCTTCTATTCCTTTCTCTCCCCTCCTTATTCCTCCCCATTTCCATCTTTGCTCCCTCCATCTCCCCCATCTTCCTCTTCTTCCTTCTCCACTCTCCTCACTCACTCTCCTCTTTGTCCCTCTCATCCTCTTCCTCTCATCATACCCATTTATTATTATTGATGAAAGCAAAATGCTGTGCCAACATGCTCTGAGAAGGGATATCTGTGTGTTTTATACTGAACAAAAATAAAAACGCAACATGCAACAATTTCAATGATTTCAGTACATATAAGGATATCAGTCAATTAAAATAAATTCAATAGGCCCTAATCTATGGATTTCACATGACTGGGCAGGGGCGCAGCCAATCAGAATGAGTTTTTCCCTCACAAAAGAGCTTTATTACAGACAGAAAGACTCCTTAGTTTCATTAGCTGTCCGGGTGGCTGGTCTCACATGATACCGCAGTTGAAGAAGCCGGATATGGAGGTTCTGGGCTGGTGTGGTTATACGTGGTTTGCGGTTGTGAGACCAGTTGGACGTACTGCCTAATTCTCTAAAATTACGTTGGAGGCGGCTTATGCTATAGAAATTAACATTTAATTATCTGGCAACAGCTCTGGTGGACATTCCTGTAGTCTCCATGCTAATTGCACGCTCCCTCAACTTGAGACATCTATGGTGACAACTGCCCATTTTAGTGGCCTTTTATTTTCCCCAGCACAAGGTACACCTGTGTAATGATCATGCTGTTTAATCAGCTTCTTGATATGCCACACCTGTCAGGTGGATGGGTTATCTTGGAAAAGGAGAAATGCTCACTATAAGGGATGTAAACAAATTTGTGCACAAAATAAGATTTTTGTGCATATGGAAAATGTCTGGGATCTTTTAGTTCAGCTCATGGGATCAACACTTTATATGTTGCGTTTATATTTAGTTCAGAATAGTTTAATTTCTTCAAAATAGAGTGTATGTTTAAAGAAACAAGGTTTATATTAATACACTTCACCACAAGTAAACATGACCTTTCGAGTCACTTGACTTTGGTGCATATTATTTAGTAAGTTGTTCTTAAATATCATTCTGAATACATTTTTATGAGCGGCAAAGCATTTTCATGTAGACGGAACGTATAGTACATAACAACTACAGCTATATGTACTTCTTAAATGAAGTACATTTCATTCTCCGTCCCATAGAAACTGATACCACTCTTCATGTAGCTGCCTAACAGTGTTGACTTTATCTGGACAGATCTCATGTCTGAAGTCCTTCTCATCATTCCTGCTTTCCTCTTCCCTCTCTTTCTCTCTTCTCCTAGTCCCATCCTATTTTTCTTCTCTCCACTTCCCTCAGTTCTACACCCCTCTCTAAACCCCCTCTATTATTTTCTGTTCCACCCATATCTTCCCTCTACTGTAGTATGTGTGGATATGTGTTCTGTCCAGGACTCCCTCCTATATTTTGTGTGTATACAGCAAGGTTATTATAGTAAATGAAAACTAAAAACAAAAATTGGAAAAACAATTTAGTGATGAACTATCCTGAGACTTATCTTTGACTGCAATTATTTTTTATTTAATAAAATTGTAATCCAATGTTTTTTTGTTTTTTTTCAATCTGGCAGTGAAATGCTGCCAGTAGATGGCGATGTTTCAAATAGGCCTAGCTTGTGTATCAGTAGCTAACAGGGAAGAAATCCGAGGGCGAGTGCCGAGGGCGAGCGTGAGCGTGAACATAAACCATAGGCTTGTACATTGGCGGCAGCAGAAGGTAAAGCCCTGTATAGGATTGTTTGGAGTATATTGCTGGAAAGGACAAAAGCAACTGTATTGTTGTCAGAAGATGGCAGCCTGTGTGGAACAGAGATCAAAGGGAAAAACCCAACGAACCTCAAAGTTCATCTGAACAGCACCCACATAGAATTTCAGGCTAAAGACAAGGTTAGACAGCCAACAGCTATTAGTAGCTGCACAACCAACTTGAGCAGTTTGCATGAAAAGAGCAGAAACATGGCAACCTCATTCAATTAGTTAAAAATAAAAAGAGAAGAAGCACTGGTTAATTTATTAATCCAGTCTGGCAAGTCCACGAGACTGTGCAATGAGCCACTTTTCAGAAAATTCAACCAAACACTTGATCCCAAATGTAAAACTCAAGGCGCTGCTAGAGTAAACTGGTTGATTGCTTTGCAAATGGATACAGCAACCCAGAAAGTTAAGAAGATTCTGAAAGAGGCATGAGAAATAACCCTGTGTGTTTATGAATGGAGCAAGAAAGGACTGACTGCTTTGTTTATGGGTGGCGCACAATTGGCCCAGCGTCGTCTGGGTTAGGGGAGGGTTTTGCCGGTAGGGATGTTCTTGTCCGGTCGCGCACTAGCAACTCATGTGGCGGGCCGGGCGCAATGCACGCTGACACGGTCGCCAGGTGTACGGTGTTTCCCCCGACACATTGGTGCGGCTGGCTTCCGGGTTAAGCGGTCGTTGTGTCAAGAAGCAGTGTGGCTTGGCTGGGTTGTGTTTCGGAGGACAAATCTGAGTCAGACACCGATGATTATCCTTTTAAATCCAAGTCACATTAAGATTGATCTATGATTTAAACCTAACCAAACCTTTGACCAGACCATCACCTTATGTATTACTGTCCCCCAGTAGCAAACAGTGACATCCCAAAAAAGCTGACTATTGGCCTACAACACATAAATGGCTCCTAGCCTGCCGCGCATAGGCTAGTTTCTGTCCCTAAAACTAAAATAATATAAAAAAGAAATAGAAATAATTGTATAAAACACAAATTAAATAAAAACTAGTAAATCAAGTCTGATATCTACCTGAAACTAAACTGAATTTCAAATACACATCTAAAAACTAATACAAACAAAAAATATGATATATCGGGTGGGTCTAATGCTGGTTGGTTAAGTGCATTCCAGTCGGTGTCTATTCTACAATTTACCACCGGCTAAAGCTATGACGATTAAAATGCCTATTTACTCTGTTCCATTTGACTGCGCAATCCACTGTCTCATCAGCCCAGCCAGGCAAGTTATAAACTTGATCTCCACTATAAAAAGCATCTAGACATTATCTCATATTTCGGTTTCAACAGCAGAGATTTGTATAAACTTTGCTGTCTGTGTCTCTGACATTTGCAACATTGTTTCAATATTCAAATTGGATCTCCAGCTGTCCCATAGTAATGAACGTGTATGGGTCGGGACAAGACAGGCAGGCAGCGTTTCTCAGTCACTCGAAATCATGAATCAGCTGGCATCATTTATTTTTGCAGTCTTTACAGCTTCAGTATTTGAAGTGATTGTGTTAGCTGTGTTGTTGGCTAGCTCCTCTGAACAATTTGTGTCAGGACTAACGTTTTTAATGAAAATATGTCAATCATTATTTGAATATGTTGGTAACCGTTGTATAAAAGTGATAATGCCCTCGAAGCCGGTGTTTGGAGCCTAACAACACCTATGCTAATATATCCTCCAAACACCGCCTTTGAGGGTATTATCACTTAAATAGAAAATCTCAAAACTATAATAACCTTGGTATACAATACTTACATACATCCCTCACAGTACTGTCAGGAAGCACTAGTACTCCTCATATTGATCAGTCGGGGCCAGGCAGGGGCTAAGGGGAAAGTCCAAACCATCACAAAGGTTGCTAGCTTCCCAACCAGACTCCCATTTTCAGCAACCTCTTTTTATATATATGTTTTTTGGGGGGTTTGTCTTCATGTTTTTCCCTCCAGATCTTCTCAAATGTTTGGAGCCAGTTCGGGTTGGAGAAGCTAGTTTTTGTAGACCCCCCCCCCCATTGGCAAGTGCACCCATGCTGTGTGTGGCCAGTCAACACTGCTCTCTGCAATCAAGCTCTCTGAGTAGACGTCTCTTAAAGGGTGGAGGGAGAGGGTGGGGTGTGGGTGGAAGCGGGGTGGTTGAGATGACAGTCCAAAACTAGTTGTATAGTATGGAACTGACCTTACAGACCATCGCAATAAACTTACGTCAAGTACATCAGTGGCCAACTAAAATGTGGAATGTGTAGTTGGATTAATTAATTGACATTTTGTGTATCAATTTTTTAAAATCAGGACAGTAATTATTTTTTACTTAAGTTTATCATCCACTAGGAAACATCTCTAAGGGCACCTAATGTAAAAATAAATAAATAAATAAAAAGGTTTTGGTCATATTTCAATAATAAACGTATCATGAACTTCCTTGGAATAACACCTGTATTCATATGACATAGAATACTGTTTGTATAAATATGTTATCCACTGTGGACTGTAACTCTAGTGTAGATTTATGTTCATCCATCTGAACTTTGCTTTGCTCTATGAAATAGTAATGTAGCCTTGTTGTTTGCACTTACTTTGAATCAGGGAAAAGTTCTAAGCTTTCATTTGAAGTTTTAAGATATCACATTTTCCAAGCTTTAGCAATTATAAGAATCATGTCCTCTGTTTCTCAAAACTCGTGTATTTTCTTAGTAAAGAAAGTTTTAAATACTGTAATCAGTAACTGACTCTAGGCAAGACTTGGACAGGTCGTTGATAAAAGTATCCTCTCTTGATTGCATACAATGAACTGAAATATTAGGAAAAAATGTATTCTGCTTTTTATAATCCATACTGCTGGAACCCCCTATTCCTATAAATGTGTATATTTTATACATGGAAAATGGGAAATAAACTTGGCAATTCTAAAATCTGTATCTAATGTAGTCTCTTTCTTTTTTTGGCATCCTACTGATGATGAGCACTAATTGATCGCCTGTGTTGTTTTAATGATGACAGCCTCTGGCTATTTTCCTCTTGCCTTTGTGTCTGGCTGTGTGCTTATTAAACAGAGATTTCATTTACGATTAGCCTACTGTTTAAAAGGCCCAACAATTAGACCTCTGGACTAAATGTTGATGTATTTAATGAGCCAATCTTTGATTAAGAGTTTTTGAGTCATTAGTCCAGAGAAAAGAGGTGCTGAAGGGTTTTGTCTATGGCATTAGCAGGCCGGTTAATGTAATAAATGTTATCATTTTAAAGCAGCATGGAGAAAGGTTAGGAAGCTCTGGGCTATGTTTAGACAGTGATGGGGACTTTGCTAGCTGCTAATTAGCGTACCATCCTTGACGTGAAGCAGCTTGCGTATGGTTTTGTAGCCCTCTCCTTCATCAAGGAATTCACTGGCCCTTATTAATAATAGACATTTGGATGTAAGCCTAAGACATTGCAGGAATGAGAGTATATTGAATAGAGGGGTGCTGGTCTTGTGTAGTGGCATCTGGTCTTTGGCATGTGGCTGTCATCAGATTGCCATCAATGGTCACCGCCATGGAGAATGTCACTGTCACCCTGTCCCCTCTGGTGTGCCTGGCGATGGATGGAAATGTTGCAGGCCCGCTGGCCCTGCCAATCAGACACTGAAGTGGTTGGGGAATGTTGGGTTCACAGCATGTGATCAAGAGTCCTAGCCTCCCACTGTAACAGTGGAATTCTCCTCGCCAGCCCGCTATGATATGATTGGTCACACACACTGTGTTCAGGGCAGCTAATATTAGAGATGGATAACGGTGGTATTAGAGGTGGGCAAGACTAGAGGGAGGAAGTTACATTTGTATTGGCCTTCTGGATGTTTTTCTACTGCTTGTCCTTCATACTGATGTATGTTTCCTGGGCCAGGGAGGCACAGTACGTGTGTGAAATGTAAATCATAGGTATACATATGTGGAATAGCTGATACGTTTTGATGACTCACTTGGCAATGCATTATAGATTTTGCGACGGAGGCTGTCATGGAGCTAAAACTCTGCACTGTTGTGATTTTGTAGCTAAAGAGGTTAAGCTGAAGAGGTTTTCAGCACAGTACCCTCTCTCCTTCCCGCAATTGACTTATTTGAACACGTCAAGGACTGTCTACGTTGTAGCTGTGCAGCACTGATTCATACTCCCGTGTCATGTTGTGCTCAACAATGACAACTCCCAGAGTGCAGCACTGTGTTCTCTCTCTCTCCTCGCCGTCAGTGCGTCTCTCTGACAGAGGGAGCAGGCCGGTCACACAGACACTCATGGGGATGGCAGCTGTTTGAGGAACCCAGATAAAAAGAACCATTCTGTTTCTCTCTACCTCACTTTTTACGGAGGGATGATTGGCATTGTTCTCGCTTCTTTATCGGTCCGGCCTTTTCAGCTCACTGGCTCGTCTGCAAGCCGTCTGAGACTGTAATGCAGTTAACCTGCTGAGAGTTAGATGCTGAAGGGATGTGTGGGGGGTCAACCTATGTTAATTTACCCAAAGACCTTCTGTGTAGTATTTAGAGCTATAAGCCCTGAAAGGGCTTACTTGCTTTACAACCCGTTCATCCCTGGAGAATTGGAATTGATTGTCTTCCACAACAACAAAAAACTATTTTTTGGGGGTGACAGAGGCATGGGTGCCAGGTGAGGGTAGTGTGGTGGGGTGACGGGGATAAAAACGACCCACCACACAGATTAGACCGGGAGAGAGGTAAACAGACATTTTAGAGGCTGATTTGGAGAGTGTAATCACCATAGCCTCGCTGTGGCTGGCAGCTTATTTATTGTGCAATGAGATGCAAGCAAACAGGAGCACATCAGAGGCTTCATATTTAAGATCATTGAGAGGTTTGCAAATTTGCACTATAAACTTCTGTGATTGTTTTCCTATTGCCTAATATACAGTGGCATTAGAGGTGTAGTTAGATGAGGGGTGTGTTTACCATACAGTAGAGTAATTCTGACCATGGAGGCTGTTTGACCTGGTTGACCTCCAATCTCCCAGTTGCCCAGTGCTATCTATCCCAACAACATCATGTCAAGTGCATGTAGCCAATGTTCCTGGTCAAAGTTCCCTTCACGTGGTCAGAGGTTTTGAAGTACTGCTCTGTGTGTGTATGCATCTGTGTTGCGTATATTGTTTAGTGTGTGTGATAGATAGTTGTCCCTACTTCGTCTGTATGGCCTTGTCTGATTGGACGGTAAGTGCAGGCATCAGTCTCTGTGCCCTCTAGGGCTTTTACAGTAATTACATGCGGACATTTCATATTTGATCGGTGTCTGTGCGAGAGTGTGCCAGTGAAATCAGCCAATGCTGTCCGACACGAACATCACAGCAGCCAGCCAGTTATCTGACAGATACATCATCCGCTGACTGAGGACAGAGAAATAATTTTCCATATCTCAATCTGTACTGTTTGTGTTTCTCTATGGATGTATGGATTTGACCTCAGTCGAGAGAGGAGTGTGGCGGACATCCTAAATGAAATGAATCAACATTAGTGTCCACTGAAGGCTGCAGTAATCTTGTTTAAGAGGCTCTCAGCCTTAGCTCTGTTAGCGGAGACTAGTTATTTATGCACAGAGTGGAAACTCTCTCGCTACTATGAAAACATCTTCTTTCTCTTTTTTCTCCCCTCTGATAATACAGTACTGTGTGTATGTTTATATATTCCCTGGTTTTAGACGGCTTACTGTGAATTCAGCCTCAGATTGAATCCCATGTGATCATAAAGTATTAGCTTAGTGATGAGTGAATTTCCTCTTATTTCAGCCAATGATTTAACTCCCCCTTTTCGGTTGGTGTTACAGTTAATGGTGTCCCCCCATGTTCATTGTTTGGACATTAACTTATCAAGTAGGAAATTGTGTTTAAACATGAATACCCTAAAAAGTTGTTTCTTTCAGATGATCCAGTGGGGTCCCCTAATCCAGGAGGAAACTAAATGGTGTGTTTTCAAGTTGAGGACAAACCTGCTACAGTTGATAATGGATGCCAGTGCGGCCATGCCGTGTCTAACACTGATGTTTCTGTGCTTTCACAGACCAAGATGGCCTGGACAACAATAAAGAATATACCCTTTTTGTCATTTTTTGGGGAGGGATTTCTGTTTTTTTTGCCTACAAGATGTTTGATATGAAAGTTTTGTCCACAGTGTCTGTTTTAAAAAATGTATTGTTTGTTTAATCACAGTAAAAGAGCTTAATAAAACTCTAATTTGATCTTTGTAGCCATCATGCTTTACTGTACCTTCATCATATTGCAAGGGATGATGCTGAAATACATTGGACCCTTGCCAATTCCAGAAAAGGTAGCAGATTATTGACCTTTACATGACACCAGAGTAGGCGTTTATCCATCTATAGCAGAGTTGTGATTATATTTCATTCATATTATCAAATATGATTTTTTCCAGATTACATCCTGAAATGTTCATTGTTTTGTGGGAATATCCCCATGCTCTTTTTTTGGTTGACATGGTGCACACTTGTGTAGACCGGATGTAGGATCTTAATATGATTACCCTGTTGCAGGAGAACAAGTTAAAACGTGTAGTGTATTTGAGGTTTAAAAATGCTTTTGAAGTATGTAATTTCCATTGACACTTTTCGTTAAAGTCTAAAATTTCTATCAATCCCTACAAAAATTACCATTAATTATAATCGCACATAATTCACATTTCCTTTTGCTGCGGGATTGTTTTCCTGCTATGTCAATCTGGCTCAAATTAAGATCCTACATCTGTACATAGAGGTTTTTCGGACCTTTTTGGTGACTGGAAGATTTCAGGATGACTACAGAGCTCAAATCATGACTTATTGCTCCCTAACTGCGGTTGTTTACCACGATTAAAGTGCCAGGGGCTATGAATGTTATTATTTTTCATTAAAACTCTTGGATATGGAAATTACACAGGACTAATCCCCTCCCAGTTTCCCCACATCATTAGTAATGGCTGGAAATACAATTGGCACTTTACATTTCAATTGTAGATTCTTGCATGAGCCACCGATTGTCGACAGTATGTATTGTACATATACAGGTAACTGCCAAGATAAAGAAAACTCTTCAGTAAATGGGGTATACAGTGCATTCAGAAAGTATTCAGACCCCTTGACTTTTTCCACATTTTGTTACGTTACAGGCTTATTCTAAAATTAATGAAAACAATTTTTTCCCTCTATCTACACATAATACCCCATAATGACAAAGCAAAAACAGGTTTTTTGAATATTTTAGCAAGTTTATGAAATAAAAAAATAAAAAGTATTGAGATGCTTTTCTCAGTGTTAAAGCACCGTTGGCAGTGATTACAGCATCGAGTCTTCTTGGGTATGACTCTACAAGCTTGGCACACCTGTATCTGGGGAGTTTCTCCCATTCTTCTCTGCAGATCCTCTCAAGCTCTGTCAGGTTAGATGGGGAGCTTCACTGCTCAGCTATTTTCAGGTCTCTCCAGAGATGTTCGATCAGGTTCATGTCCAGGATCTGGCTGGGCCACTCAAGGACATTCAGAGACTTGTCCCAAAGCCACTCCTGCGTCGTCTTGGCTTTGTGCTTAGGGTCGTTGTCCTATTGGAAGGTGAACCTTCGCCCCAGTCTTTAAAGCACGCTCTTTACTTTATTTATAGATTTTCAAATATGAGAACAAAAATATTACAACCCCAAACCCTCATTCTTCCACCCATCCTTCCCTCCCTCCAGTCCACCCTACCTCCCTTCAATCCACCCACCAACCAAGGCATCTTACAAGTATATACTATTCAAGTAAATTAAATAGGACAGAAACAAACAGAAAAACAGTAATAGAAACAAAAACAATGGAAAAGGTCAAGTAAAAATTCTTATCAGCACAAATGGCTTACCAAAATATGCAAGTTACACTAAGTAAAAGACAGGCTCTCCACGTATTGTATTAATGGGGACCAGGTTAAGTTTAACTTTTGTCGGGACCCAAGCACAGTGTACCTAACCTTCTCCAGAGGCAGAGATGACATCACCTCCTTAACCCACTGCATAAAGGAGGGTGGCTATGCAGACTTCCAGTGAAAGAGGACAAGGCGGCGAAAAATGCTGTCGCATTCGCCTGATGCATTGTAGCATTCTGGTCTAGGGGAAGTACCCCAAAAATGGCAGTGAACGGGTTGGGGCTAACAGTTGTGTTAAACATATGTGAGATTGCCTCAAAAATGGGGTCCCAGAAGCCACTCAAAGATTGGCATGAACATAACATGTGTCCCACAGTCGCTGGACTCTGGTGGCATCTCAAACACTTGGGGTCCACATTTGGGTATTTATTTTTGCCAATCTGGCCCTGAGCGCTCTTGAGCAGGTTTTCATCAAGGATCTCTCTACTTTGCTCTGTTCATCTTTCCTTCAATCCTGACTATTCTCCCAGCCCCTGCCGCTGAAAAACACCGTAGGGATGGTGCCAGGTTTCCACCAGAAGTGATGCTTATTCAGGCCAAAAAGTTCAATCTTGGATTTATCAGACCAGAGAATCTTGTTTATTATGGTCTGAGAGTCAATTAGGTGCCTTTTGGCAAACTCCAAGGGGGCTGTCATGCCTTTTACAGAGGAGTGGCTTCTAACTGGCCACTCTACCATAAAGATCTGATTGGTGGACTGCTGCAGAGGAATTTCCACAGAGGAACTCTGTAGCTCTGTCAGTGACCATCGGGTTCTTTGTCACCTACCTGATCAAGGCCCTTCTCCCCCGATTGGTCAGTTTGACTGAGCGGCCAGCTCTAGTAAGAGTCTTGGTGGTTCCAAACTTCTTCCATTTAAGAATGATGGAGGCCACTGTGTTCTTGGGACCTTCAATGCAGCAGACATTTTTTGTGCCTCGACACAGTCCTGTCTCGGAGCTCTAAGGACAATTCCTTCAACCTTGGTTTATGCTCTGACATACAGTATCAACTGTGGGACCTTATATAGACAGGTGTGTGCCTTACCAAATCATGTCCCATCAATTGAATTTACCACAGGTGGACTCCAATCAAATTGTAGAAACATCTCAAGGATGATCAATGGAAACAGGATGCACCTGAGCTCAATTTCGAGTCTCTGAACACTTATGTAAATAAGTTATTTCTGTTTTTTTATTTCTTTGTCATAATGGGGTATTGTGTGTAGATTGAGGAAAATGTTTAATCAATTTTAGAATAAGGCTGTAACGTAACAATGTGGAAAAGTGAAGTGGTCTGAATACTTTTTGAATACACTGAAAAAGTATATTGAAAGCAGATGCTTTTACTCAGGTATGATTCCTGAGTAAATTAAGCAATTAGCATCCCATCATGCTTAGGTCCATACATAAAAATGTTGGCCATTATTTTGGCTACCGTAGCTAGAAGAGATCTCAGTGACTTTGAAAGTGGGGTCTCAACGGAGCATAGGGGGTTTAATTGAACACTTCTGGAGAGGTGCCTGAGACAGCGTTTTCCACCACCATCAACAAAACACCCTTCCAATAGAGTTCCAGACACTTGTAGAATCTATGCCAAAGCGCATAGAAGCCGTTCTGGCGGCTCGTGGAGGCCCAACGCCCTATTAAGAAACTTTATGTTGGTGTTTCCTTTATTTTGGCAGTTACCTATATTACCAGTCAGAAGTTTGGACACACCTACTTATTGAAGGGTTTTTCTATATTATTACTATTTTCTACATTGTAGAATAATAGTGAAGATATCAAAACTATGAAATAACACAAATGGAATCATGTAGTAACCAAAAAAGTGTTAAAAATAATCAAAATATGTTTTAGATTCTTCAAAGTAGTCACACTTTGCCTTGATGTCAGCTTTGTTTACTCTTGGCATTCTCTCAACCAGCTTCATGAGGAATGCTTTTCCAACAGACTTGAAAGAGTTCCCACATATGGTTTTCCATTGCGCTGCGGTCCAACTCATCCCAAACCATCTCAATTGTGTTGAGGTTGGGTGATTGTAGAGGATGCAGCACTCCATCACTCTCCTTCTTGGTCAAATAGCCCTTAAACAGCCTGGAGATGTGTTTTGGGTCATTGTCCTGTTAAAAAACAAATGATAGTCCCACTAAGTGCAAACCAGATGGGTTGGCGTATCACTGCAGAATGCTGTGGTAGCCATGCTGGTTAAGTGTGCCTTGAATTGTAAATAAATCACAGACAGTGTCACCAGCAAAGCACCATCACACCACCTCCGCCATGCTTCACGGTGGGAACCACACATCCGTTCACCTTCTCTGCGTCTCACAAAGACAGATTTCACAAAGGACAGAATTCCACCGGTCTAATGTCCATTGCTCTGGTTTCTTGGCCCAAGCAAGTCTTTTCTTATTGGTGTCCTTTTAGTAGTGGTTTCTTTGCAGCAATTTGAACATGAAGCCCTGATTCACGATGTTGAGATGCTTCATTGTTTTTGCGACTGCACTTGAAACTTTCAAAGTTCTTGAAATTTTCCGTATTGACTGACCATGTCTTAAAGTAATGATGGACTTTCGTTTCTCTTTGCTTATTTGAGCTGTTCTTGCCATGATATGGACTTGGTCTTTTATCAAATAGGGCTATCTTCTGTATACCACCCCTACCTTGTCACAAACAACTGATTTGCTCAATCGCATTAAGAAGGAAAGAAATTCCACCAATGAACTTTAACAAGGCATACCTGTTCATTTAAATGCATTCCAGGTGACTACGTCTTGAACTGGTTGAGTGAATGCCAAGAGTGTATAAAGCTGTCATCAACGCAAAGGGTGGCTACTTTGAAGAATCTCAAATATAAAATATACTGCTAAAAAAAATAAAGGGAACACCTAAACAACACATCCTAGATCTGAATGAAAGAAATAATCTTATTAAATACTTTTTTCTTTACATAGTTGAATGTGCTGACAACAAAATCACACAAAAATAATCAATGGAAATCCAATTTATCAACCCATAGAGGTCTGGATTTGGAGTCACACTCAAAATTAAAGTGGAAAACCACACTACAGGCTGATCCAACTTTGATGTAATGTCCTTAAAACAAGTCAAAATGAGGCTCAGTAGTGTGTGTGGCCTCCACGTGCCTGTATGATCTTCCTACAACGCCTGGGCATGCTCCTGATGAGGTGGTGGATGGTCTCCTGAGGGATCTCCTCCCAGACCTGGACTAAAGCATCCGCCAACTCCTGGACAGTCTGTGGTGCAACGTGGCGTTGGTAGATGGAGCGAGACATGATGTCCCAGATGTGCTCAATTGGATTCAGGTCTGGGGAACGGGTGGGCCAGTCCATAGCATCAATGCCTTCCTCTTGCAGGAACTGCTGACACACTCCAGCCACATGAGGTCTAGCATTGTCTTGCATTAGGAGGAACCCAGGGCCAACCGCACCAGCATATGGTCTCACAAGGGGTCTGAGGAGCTCATCTCGGTACCTAATGGCAGTCAGGCTACCTCTGGCGAGCACATGGAGGGCTGTGCGGCCACCCAAAGAAATGCCACCCCACACCATGACTGACCCACCGCCAAACCGGTCATGCTGGAGGATGTTGCAGGCAGCAGAACGTTCTCCACGGCGTCTCCAGATTCTGTCACGTCTGTCACGTGCTCAGTGTGAACCTGCTTTCATCTGTGAAGAGCACAGGGCACCAGTGGCGAATTTGCCAATCTTGGTGTTCTCTGGCAAATGCCAAACGTCCTGCACGGTGTTTGGCTGTATGCACAACCCCCACCTGTGAACGTCGGGCCCTCATACCACCCTCATGGAGTCTGTTTCTGACCGTTTGAGCAGACACATGCACATTTGTGGCCTGCTGGAGGTCATTTTGCAGGGCTCTGGCAGTGCTTCTCCTGCTCCTCCTTACACAAAGGCGGAGGTAGCGGTCCTGCTGCTGGGTTGTTGCCCTCCTACGGCCTCCTCCACGTCTCCTGATGTACTGGCCTGTCTCCTGGTAGCGCCTCCATGCTCTGGACACTACGCTGACAGACACAGCAAACCTTCTTGCCACAGCTCGCATTGATGTGCCATCCTGGATGAGCTGCACTACCTGAGCCACTTGTGTGGGTTGTAGACTCCGTCTCATGCTACCACTAGAGTGAAAGCACCGCCAGCATTCAAAAGTGACCAAAACATCAGCCAGGAAGCATAGGAACTGAGAAGTGGTCTGTGGTCCCCACCTGCAGAACCACTCCTTTATTGGGGGTGACTTGCTAATTGCCTATAATTTCCACCTGTTGTCTATTCCATTTGCACAACAGCATGTGAAATTTATTGTCAATCAGTGTTGCTTCCTAAGTGGACAGTTTGATTTCACAGAAGTGTGATTGACTTGGAGTTACATTGTGTTGTTTAAGTGTTCCCTTTATTTTTTTGAGCAGTGTATATTTTTGTTTGTTTAATTAACACTTTTTTGGTTACTGCATGATTACATATGTGTATTTTTCATAATTTTCATGTCCACTTTTATTCTACAATGTAGAAAATATTCCAAATAAAAACCCTTGAATGAGTAGGTGTGTCCAAACTTTTGACTGGCACTGTATATACAGTCCATTCGGAAAGTATTCAGACCCCTTGACTTTTTCCACATTTTGATACATAACAGCCTTATTCTTAAATGTGTTAAATAAATCATTTCTTTCATCAATCTACACACAAACTGCCCCATAATGACAAAGCAAAAAAAAAAATGTTTAGAAATTGTTACAAATTTATAAAAAACAGAAATACCTTATTTACATAAGTATTCACACCCTTTGCTATGAGACTCGAAATTGAGCTCAGGTGCATCCTGTTTTTGTTGATCATCCTTGAGATGTTTCTACAACTTGGAGTCCACCTGTGGTAAAAAATTGACAAGACATGATTTGGAAATACACACAGGTCTATATAAGGACCCACTGTTGACAGTGCATGTCAGAGCAAAAACCAAGCCATGAGATCAAAGGAATTGTCCGTAGAGCTTTGAGACAGGATTGTGTCGAGGCACAGATCTGGGGAAGGTTACCAAAACATTTTTGCAGCATTGAAAGTCCCCAAGAACACAGTGGCCTCCATCATTCTTAAATGGAAGTTTAGAACCAACAAGATTCATTGAGCTGGCTGGTCGCCCGTCCAACTAAGCAATCGGGGGAGAAGGTCCTAACAGGGAAGCAGTGAAAACACTAGGGGGTCAGTAGAGATGCAGTGAGATGGAGCTATAAGCCCCATAGGGCCAGAGAGGCTGAACCATAGAGATCCATGGCTCAGTGTCTTGCTACACACTGCATTGTTCCTGAGATTAGGGTACTAGCACACTGCTATTGCTAGCTTAATATTAGCACAGGTTGGTATTAATAGTTTGTGGCTGGTGCCAAAGCTACAGTACAGGGAAGTCGCAATGTGATTACTTGGTATTACAGAGAAGGACAGGTGTGCAGCCTGGTGTAATAGAGAGTATATGGTGAGTGTGTGTGTTTGTATGTGCGTGTGTGTATGAAGCTGTGACATCAAGGACACACACATGCTACACACAGTTTACAGTATATAAAGCGCTGACCCTTATAAATATAGCTGTGAATGTGAAAGCGAGGAATGTAGGCAGGGCCAGATAGAGTATACGGCAGCCATACTCAACTGGGGGACCGCGGTCTGGATCTGGCCCCAGAACAAGGTCAGTACAGACTTTTAACTTACCGCTTTTGAGAGATGTAATAGTAAAATGCACAAGGTTCAATTTCTAAATTTGGTTGTGCATCAGCAGTTTTCCGCATGATATGTCATTCACTGACAGACCTTAGAGAGCTATTTTTAGAAATGGCCAGTTGATCAACTACTGGCCATATTAGCTAAATGGGTAAATTAGACGTACCAGCTATCTAAATATTGTTTGTAGTTTTCAAGGCCAGATTACATGCCCATAGCCCTCGACCCCGATTTTGTTGAGTCACTCAGGCACCATAACACACACAAGACATGGACAAATGTATAGAATTGCAGGAAATTTGCTTTAAAACATCAAAATGTTCTCTCCGCTCCATGGTAAAATGGTTAGAATTGCAGGGATTGAGCTTTAAAATGGCAGTATTTTCTCCGCCAACAAGCGGGTTGGGAACAGTTTCAACAGTTTGGGGTCGCATGGGGCGCGAGTTGGGGGTTTGTTACTACGCAGGTAAATTACAATAATCATCCGAACCTCTGCGATCTAGGAAATATGTGTGACTGGACCTTCTCAAATAGTAGTTGAGTACCTCTGGTATACGGGGTTGAGGAGGGCATTTTACTGAACTATCCAGACAGGGCAATCTGCACTTGGGGACAAATCTAGATCCCCCCCTCAAAGAAAAGACGCATTCAGTACTAAGATGCACTACAAATTCAAACAAAAAATATGCTATGACGTTCTTAATGGGATGACTTTATATGTAAATATAGTTACATCTTTACATACACAGTGCATTTGGAAAGTACTCATACCCCTTGACTTTTTCCACATTTTGCTGCTTTACAGCCTTATTCTAAAGTTGATTGAATAAATGTTTTTCAACATTAATCTCCACACAATACTGCATAATAGAAACTCAAATGAAAAACAAATACCTTATTTACATAAGTATTCAGACCCTTTGCTATGAGACTCGAAATCGAGCTCAGGTGCATCCTGTTTCCTTTGATCATTCTTGAGATGTTTCTTCAACTTGATTGGAGTCCACCTGTGGTAAATTAAATTGAATGGACATGATTAGGAAAGGCACACACCTGTCTGTATAAGGTCCCACAGTTGACAGTGCATGTCAGAGCAAAAACTAAGCCATGAGGTCGAAGGAATAGTCCGTAGAGCTCCGAGACAGGATTGTGTCGAGGCACAGATCTGGGGCATTGAAGGTCCCCAAGAACACAGTGGCCTACATCATTCTTAAATAGCTGGGTGACTCTTCCTAGAGCTGGCCGCCCGGCCAAACTGAGCAATCGGGGAAGAAGGGCCTTGGTCAGGGAGATGACCGAGAACCCGATGGTCAATCTGAAAGAGCTGCAGAGTTTCTCTATGGAGATTGGAGAACCTTCCATTAAGACAACCATCTCTGCAGCACTCCACCAATCAGGCCATTATGGTAGAGTGGCCAAAATCAAACGCACAGCCTTGCAATCTCCATAGACAAACATTGGTAGTAGAAGGGCTCAGTGACTTTGAACGTGGCACCGTCATTGGGCTCTCAAGTGGCGCAGCGGTCTAAGGTACTGCATCTCAGTGCTAGGCTGTGTCACAACCGGCCGTGATTGGGAGTCCCATAGAGCGGCGCACAATTGGCTCAGCGTCGTCCGGGTTAGGCTTGGCCCGGGGTAGGCCGTCATTGTCAATAAGATTTTGTTCTTAACTGACTTGCCTAGTTAAATAAAGGTACAAAATTAAATAAAAATTTGTCCACCTTTCCAGCAAGACAGTTTGTCAAATTCCTGCCCTGCTACAGCTATCCCGATCAACTGTAAGTGCTGTTATTGTGAAGTGGAAACGTCTAGGAGCAACAACGGCTCAGCCGCGAAGTGGTTGGCCACACAAGCTCACAGAACGGGACCGCTGAAGAGCATAGCGCGTAAAAATCATCTGTCCTCACCACCGAGTTCCAAACTGACTCTGGAAGCAACGTCAGCACAATAACTGTTTGTTGGGAGCTTCATGAAATAAATGGGTTTCCATGGCCGCGCAGCCAAACACAAGCCTAAGATCACCATGCGCAATGCCAAGCGTCGGCTGGAGTGGTGTAAAGCTCACTGCCATTGCACTCTGGAGCAGTGGAAATGCGTTCTCTGGAGTGATGAATCACACTTAACCATCTGGCAGTCCGACAAACGAATCTGGGTTGGCGGATGCCAGGAGAACGCTACGTGCCCGACTGCATAGTGCCAACTGTAAAGTTTGTTGGAGGATGAATAATGGTCTGGAGCTGTTTTTCCATGGTTTGGTGTAGGCCCCTTAGTTCCAGTGAAGGGAAATCTTAACGCTACAGCATACAATAACATTCTTGACGATTCTGTGCTTCCAATTTTGTGGTAACTGTTTGGGGATGGCCCTTTCCTGTTTCAGCATGACAATGCCTCTGTGCACGAAGCGAGGTCCGCTCAGAAATGTTTTTTTTTTCAAGATCGGCATGGAAGAATTTGACTGGCCTGCACAGAGCCCTGACCTCACCCCATCGAACACCTTTGGGATGAATGGGAACACCAACTGCGAGTCAGGCCTAATCGCCCAACATCAGTGTCCGACCTCACTAATGTTCTTGTGGCTGAATGGAAGCAAGTCCCCGCAGCAATGTTCCAACATCTAGTGGAAAGCCTTCCTAGAAGAGTGGAGGCTTTTATAGCAGCAAAGGGGGGGACCAACTCAATATTAATGCCCATGGTTTTGGAATGAGATGTTCGACAAGAAGGTGTCCACATACTTTTCTGGAGGGGCAGGAGGGGGACAGGTAGCTGACTAGTGGTGGTTCTTCAGCAGCCTGATGGTCTGGGGTAGACACTTGGCCAGTCTGTTAGTTTTAGCCATGATACTGCGTCTGAGTGATGGAAGCAGGTAGAACAGGCAGTGGCTTGGGTGGCTTAGGTCCCTGATGATCTTCTTGGCCTTCCTGCGACACCTGGTGTTGTAGGTATCCTGTAAGACAGGCAGTGTGCACCCAATGTACCACCCCCTGTAGAGCCTTGCGGTCTGCGACAGTGGAGTTGCTGTACCAGGCTGTGATGCAGCCCGACAGTATGCTCTCGATGGTGCTCCTGTAGAACACTGTGTGCTCTCGAGCACAGGCCGAGGTTGAAGAGTCCCTGTCATATCTCCCTGTTGTATCTCCCCTGTTTGTCTGTCTGGCTAGCTATATCTATTCCTCTCTGTCAGTCTCTACTCGTCTGTCATGTGACGCGCATCCTCACCCCACTCCCAGTGGAATGGCCTAAGCCAGTATCAGCCGTCTGATTGGTGACCCACGGAGCGGACCGTTCCATCCCAACGCTCCTCTCTCTCCATGGGTGACACACGGTGGGCTTTGATTGACACACATAGAAGTCCATGTTCCGTGCCACTTCTCTTTCCCCACACCACGCTGGCAGCACTGTGACAGACAGAAAGCAGAGGGCCCAGTGTTACAAGTCCAAGGGGAGAGGGACTTTCAGACAACACACAGAGGTGGGGGGGAACAGCTATTTCTATTGCCTTGTGTCTGTCTGCCTCTACTTCCACTTCACTGTGATACTGTAACCTTTGAGAATCAATATTGTCTACCCATTTATATACTTGTTTTTGTTTTGTTAAATGGTGGGAACAAGTTGTTTGTACATTTTTTGTTGTTGTTGCTTTATGTTCATTATTGGAGAAAGATTGTCTATTCCCTTAGGAAAGAGACCAACGGGGCCAGTGGAGGAGTTGATATTCTGCTCACAGCAGCGGACAATACCGCACACACCCCTGGTCCCACCCCTGCATCAAAAGCACCAGCCAGTCAGTCAGTCACATAGACTCGGCATCAGTCAAAGAACATCCATCATTACTATTTCAGTTATTTACTTCATCACCCAGAGATGAAAGGATTGAATTCTCACAACCTGGGTTGTCAATCAATTACTACTGATGGCTAAAAGAAGGTAGTTGATGAAGAGAGAAGAGGGCTGCCATTGGATGAAATGACTGATCATCAGTCCCAGATTGAACCCATTGATGTTCACACACCAACCATACATGCCTTTATATCACTCATGCTGTGTAGTTATATTGAAGCAGGGTAGAAAATATGCACCATTTAAACATGTACAACATATAAGTAAGTTATGAAGCTGGTGAAAGGAGTGATTCCATACAAATGTAATTCATAATTCATGAACACATGGCTTCAGCAAAACTATATAACATTGAATATTCAGAAGTCATACTTTTGGGAAATCTTGCTGACAGTGCAGTGGCTGTGATTCTATTTGCCTGCCCTTTCATATAATTTGTCGAGATGTCGCAGAGGAACAGCCTTGGGATCCAATCTAAGTGTCACCTCTCCCTCTAATACCATAAGCCCCAAGGCTGGTCTGCTTGATGTCATATTTCAATCAGTCTGGACTGCTGATTGCTCCTTGAAGGAGGCCTGCCAGAGATACTCTCTCACACATGCACACACACACGAATACACACACATGAGGAAAGTCGAAATCAATCAAGTAAGCTTTTTTTATGTTGCTTGCTGATCTCATTCCAGGTAATTCTAACTGAAGAATTGGTCTTGAAGTCTCTTCACAAAATCAGCACTGTCAATAAAAATATGGGTGAGGTCTTTGAGATTTCTCTCCCTCAGGACAA
This sequence comes from Salmo trutta, assembly GCF_901001165.1. Taxonomy (NCBI): domain Eukaryota; kingdom Metazoa; phylum Chordata; class Actinopteri; order Salmoniformes; family Salmonidae; genus Salmo; species Salmo trutta. The sequence continues at coordinate 18,491,823 of NC_042979.1, read as the reverse complement.
TTATTTAGAGTAATGGAATTATACAATGAAAAGGGGCTAATTTGAAGAACTTAAGGTCAAATTTGACTTGCCATGGAGGCATTCCTTCAAATATTTACAATTGAGGAGCTTGATTTTTTTCCCAGTCTAAAACAGTCTGCCCCACAACCTCCTACGTGTGGCATGTAGCCTAGGGGTTAGACCGTTGGGAGTAACTGAAAGGTTATTAGTTCGAATCCCAGAGCTGACAAAGTGAACAATTGTCAGTTGAGTAAGGCACTTAACTCTAATTGCTCCAGGGTCGCAACTGATAATGGCTGACCCTGGCTGTGACCCCACTCTCCCAGGGTGTCTCGGGGGAGTTGGAATATGCAAAAAAAATATATATATATCCAGAAACAGGACAAATGTTAGCACCCACCAAATTATTATCTCTTTTGACCACTTTAGAAACACTCTTTTATGTGTTATAGGAGAGGTCAATTACTTTACTACAGCTGAAGTCGGAAGTTTACATACACTTAGGTTGGAGTCATTAAAACTTGTTTTTCAACCACTCCGCAAATTTCTTGTGAACAAACTATAGTTTTGGCAAGTCGGTTAGGACATCTACTTTGTGCATGACACAAGTAATTTTTCCCAACAATTGTTTACAGACAGATTATTTCACTTATAATTCACTGTATCACAATTCCAGTGGGTCAGAAGTTTACGTACACTAAGTTGACTGTGCCTTTAAACAGCTTGGAAAATTCCAGAAATGATGTCATGACTTTAGAAGCTTCTGATGGGCTAATTGACATCATTTGAGTCAATTGGAGGTGTACCTGTGGATGTATTTCAAGGCCTACCTTCAAACTCAGTGGCTCTTTGCGTGACATCATGGGAAAATCTAAAGAAAAATTGTAGACCTCCACAAGTCTGGTTCATCCTTGGGAGTAATTTCCAAACACCTGAAGGTACCACGTTCATCTGTACAAACAATAGTACGCAAGTATAAACACCATGGGACCACGCAGCCGTCATACCGCTCAGGAAGGAGACGCGTTCTGTCTCCTAGAGATGAACGTACTTCGGTGCAAAAAGTGCAAATCAATCCCAGAACAACAGCAAAGGACCTTGTGAAGATGCTGGAGGAAACAGGTACAAAAGTATCTATATCTACAGTAAAACGAGTCCTATATCAACATAACCTGAAAGGCCGCTCAGAAAGGAAGCCACTACTCCAAAACCGGCATAAAAAAGGCAGACTACGGTTTGTAACTGCACATGGGGACAAAGATCATACTTTTTGGAGAAATGTCCTCTGGTCTGATGAAACGAATATAAAACTGTTTAGCCATAATGACCATCATTATGTTTGGAGGAAAAAGGGGGAGCCTTGCAAGCTGAAGAACACCATCCCAACCATGAAGCACGGGGGTGGCCGCATCATGTTGTGGGGGTGCTTTACTGCAGTAGGGACTGGTGCACTTCACAAAATAGATGGCATCACGAGGAACGAAAATTATGTGGATATATGGAAGCAACATCTCAAGACATCAGTCAGGAAGTTAAAGCTTGGTCGCAAATGGGTCTTCCAAATGGACAATGACCCCAAGCATACTTCCAAAGTTGTGCCAAAATGGCTTAAGGACAACAAAGTCAGGATATTGGAGTGGCCATCACAAAGCCCTGACCTCAATCCTATAGAAAATGTGTGGGCAGAACTGAAAAAGCGTGTGCAAGCAAGGAGGCCTACAAACCTGACTCAGTTACACCAGCTCTGTCAGGAGGAATGGGCCAAAATTCACCCAACTTATTGTGGGAAGCTTGTGAAAGGCTACCTGAAACGTTTGACCCAAGTTAAACAATTTAAAGGCAATGCTACCAAATACTAATTGAGTGTATGTAAACTTCTGACCAACTGGGAATGTGATGAAAGAAATAAAAGCTGAAATAAATAATTCTCTCTACTATTATTCTGACAATTCACATTCTTAAAATAAAGTGGTGCTCCTAACTGACCTAAAACAGGGATTTTTTACTAGGATGAAATGTCAGGAATTGTGAAAAACTGAGTTTAAATGTATTTGGCTAAGGTGTATGTAAACTTCTGACTTCAACTGTATATGGGGAAAAGGTAGCTACTCATACAGAAAATTCCAATAGTAAGAGATTTGATTGGAACTCTGTGAATTATTTTTTGGGTTGCAATCTGAGGTGCAGTTTACTCTAAGGAATTTATCCTCTGCAGCAGAGGTAGCTCTGGGCCTTCCTTTCCTGTGATGGTCCTCATGAGAGCCAGTTTCATCAAGCGCTTGATGGTATTTGCGACTGCACTTGAAGAAACTTTAAAAGTTCTTGAAATATTCCATATTGACTGACCTTCATGTCTTAAAGTAATGATGGACTTTCATTTCCCTATGCTTATTTGAGCTGTTCTTGCCACAATATGGACTTGGTCTTTTACCAAATAGGGCTATAGTCTGTATACCACCCCGCCCCCCCCCGTCACAACACAACTGATTGGCTCAAACTCATTTAGAAGGAAAGAAATTAAAGAAATTAACTTTTAACAAGGCACATTGTTAATTGAAATGCATTCCAGGTGACTACCTCATGTAGCCGGTTGAGAGAATGCCCAGAGTGTGCAAAGCTGTCATCAAGGCAAAGGGTGGCTACTTTGAAAAATCTCAAATATTAAATATTTTTTTATTTGTTTAACACTTTTTTGGTTATGACATGATTCCATATGTGTTATTTCATAGTGTTGATGTCTTCACTATTATTCTACAATGTAGAAAAATAAAAAAATATATAGAAAAACCCTTGAATGAGTAGATGTGTCCAAACTTTTGACTGGTACTGTAACTCCTAAACTTACCCCTAACCCTAACCCCTGGTCTAGCTAACATTAGACAGCTAGCTAATATTAGCCACCTAGTCACCTAGCTAGAATTCGTAACATGTCATACATTTAGCAAATTTGTTACATATAGTACATTTAGAAAATTCATATAATAATATAATATGAATTGTAATTCGTAACATATTATACAAAATAGGTGATGGAGATCCACAAATTAATACGTACCATACGAAACATAACATACAGTATCATAGCAAATGTAGTGCCTCGGATTTACGTACAGAATAATACGAAATGCTCTGAGGCCAGGTTGGCCAATAACCTCTTCTCCTTTTCTCTCTCTCTCCTGCTCCCTCTCTCTTTCTTGCTCTCTTTGACCATCTCTCTCTCTCTTTCTGTCTCTCTTTGACTATCTCTCTCTCTTTCTGTCTCTCTTTGACTATCTCTCTCTCTCTTTCTGTCTCTCTTTGACCATCTCTCTCTCTTTGACCATCTCTCTCTCTTTCTTTCTCTTCGACCATCTCTCTCTCTCTTTCTGTCTCTCTTTGACCATCTCTCTCTCTTTCTTTCTCTTCGACCATCTCTCTCTCTCTTTCTGTCTCTCTTTGACCATCTCTCTCTCTCTTTCTGTCTCTCTTTGACTATCTCTCTCTCTCTTTCTCTTTGACCATCTCTCTCTCTAATCCTCCCCTATACCTTCACTCTCTTTCCACCCCTCTCTGGTTTGTACACGACTTACAGAATCAGAACTGATTCGATCAATATAAGTAATGTTCAGCAATGTGTGTGCTGTGCACAGCAAGGTGTCCAACTCCTGTCCCTAGGAGGTGCATGCAGGGTTCTTTCCCTTAACACTATAGGTAAATGAATGAAAGCCATGGATTGACTGAAGTCATGAAGGTGTCTACTCACCTGGTTTTGCTCTGAATCAGCAGTTCAGCAGTAAGAGGAGGCAAAAACCAGCAGACACGTGACATGGTAGAAAAGTGACAGGGAACAGATAACATTTGCACATTCTTATTTATTAATGAAAAATACTTTTTCCATTTTCATTTTTTTTTTACATTGTGCATTTTCACAGTTTTAAATATTTGCCAGTACTGTTCTATGTTCAAGTATCAGTGTCAATGACAAATACAAAAAAAACATACTGTATTTTTGTTTCAGTGCTGCAAAATATATTAAATTATTTTTCAGAAGACAAATCAAAACACCCAAAATTTGAAATACATTGTAGCCAGTTGTGTATAGTCTGCTACAGTTAGCCATAAGGCTACTCTACTGAAAACCTAGTCAGAGTTGCAGGGAGCGAATGGCAAGATAGACGGACAACTCTTTTGTTTATATGGGGTAAGCTAATAGTAAAGGATAGGAAACAACGATGGGTGATCCTGAGAGTGAGCTTGGGCTTGTTATTTGTAACTAAAAGAGAAACCTTTACTGCTGGTCTATGACGTGTTGGTGGGCTGTAGTTTACATTACTCTTTTACATAAAGATCCATAGAAAAGGTGGGCGCTCTCAGAACTAAGAGCTGTGGGTTTAGGAATGGAAGGCTACACAGTGGCACAACCCCAGAAGGAGACATGAAGTCCATGAACTTCACTTGTTCAATGATTGAATCGTAATCTCATGAATATTTACGTAAATGTCAATTTGTCCATTTCTAAAAACAGAACTCGGTTGGAGAAGTGTTTTGAGGAAGTAGTTGTACATGAGATAGACTCATCAGTAGCACATAACAACACTGTCAGAGTCCGACACAAATCGAGGCAATCGCCTTCCCGTTACCTCCCTCTCTCTAGTGTGTGTTTGTGTTGCTGGGGGCCACGTGCTCTGCTGATAAACGCTGTTAACACTCGGTCCCAGTGTGATGCTGTGATGATCAGATAGCATGCAAGGAGAGACCGCCCCTGCTGTCTTATGACAAGGATGTGCCCTGTGTGAGTGAACAGATGGAGCCATAGTTCAGCAACAGCTACAGCAGCGCCAGATCAATGAGAGTATTTAGGTCATGCCGTGACTAAGGACAGCTAGCCAGCTACTGATGTGTCAAGGTGTTTTATACATGGTGACAAGCGATCCCTGCTGGGCTTTCCAATGAATCACTCAGCAGTGTGCAGATTGTGACACAACCCCAACTCCTTGTCACTCTATCACCCATACCCCTGACTACCACCATTACCCCCTTCCACCTCAATCCCAACCCCCCACCCGTTCTAACACTGACCTTTGTCCTCTGGCCCCAAGAGGCCATCATATATTACTATAGCCAGCCTTGGCACAGCACAATGCATCTGAAGGGTGCTCAGTATTTCACAGACGATCTATTAATGACAGCACTTCTCCCCAGCAGACCCCTCCTCCTTCCTCCCTCCTCACTCCTCCTTCCCGCTCAGATGATTGAGTCCAGAGCAGGCAATCAGACTCTCTGGTTTCTGAGCCCTGGTCTTTCTTCATTCTATTCAGCTGCTACTGATAGGCTGCTCTGTCTTTTCTAACCAGGCAAAGATGTCAGATAAACGTCAAATTACGGTTGATATTTGGTTGAGATGTCAATAGATTTGAGTTTAATTTTAAATAAACCAAACCACAAAAACCTGTCGACACTATTTGATTATATCAAGACAAAATCTGTGTATGTCAATGACTTTTGGCAAATTCAATCAAGTAGCCAGGTTGATGCAGTGTGATAACGTTGATAAGGTAGGTTGAAATAACGAGCAAACAATGTTGCCCAATTGTTGGTGGCATTTGATGGAAATGTTATTCCTCTACCAAGGAAGCTTTGCATCCATAAAATATCACAACATCATAACTAGCATAAACTTAATGAAAAAACAATACCTTCCGTGACAGAAGCAGAGATGCAGTTTTCTTAACCACTTCAAACATCAGTCCCTGTTCCTTTTTTTAGCTCATACTGCTGATGCTGTTGTTCTTGTTGTCGTTGATATTATAAGGAGATAAAAAGCCTGATGCCAAATTCTATCCCCCAGCTATCCCTCTAAACCCCCACCCCCACCCTCCTCCATGAGCAATTTCAGCTCTGGGTAAAGCTGCCCTGCACATAGATTAACGAGTGTCTGGGCATGGTCACGTTTATGGAGGTATTTAGCGAGAGGAGAAAAAAAAGCACCACATTTCTGCAGCGGGCTACAACTGGTAGTGGCAACCCCAGAAGTGGGTCATCTATATGCCAGGCTGATCCTCGCATGCCTACTGCTGCAAAGAGGGCAGAGGACAGGGTGAAGGGTGAAGGGTGGGTGGAGGGATGGATGGATGGAGGAAATAGAGACCAATCATGGGGGGCAGAGAGAGAAAGATGGATCAGAGAGGAGAAAGTAGGGACAGGGTGAGAGAGGATGAATGGGGATGAACATCAGAAGAGCGAGAGAGAGTGCGAGGAGAGAAAGGGGGGACTACAGAAAGAGAGAGCAGAGATGGAGGGCGGTGCGCTGCAACCACCTCTGCACCATGTGGATTCACACACAGGCACCCTAAAGCCGAGATTATTTATCTCCCATAGCATCGCATGGAGGACCAATTTTTTTATTGCCCCTGTTATGAAATGCACAGTCATTTCCCCTGGCTGCTGCTTGCTGTAATAACAGTATTGATTAGGTGCTTGCAGGGTTGTCCCCTCCGACATCTGTAGAGAGGAGAGAAGAAAGGCAGAGGGAGGGAGGAGTACAGCGACAGGGCCCTGAGATGGAGGGAGTGGTGATAAAGCAAATGAAAGATAACATGATGAAATACTGTTTTCTTTCTGTAAAGGGAGGTTGTTGACAACTCTAAAAGTCAGCTGAATATCAGTCTCAACAGAATTGAATGTTGTCAGAAAACCTTTTCCACAGCAATGCATGAGATGACGACCTAACTGACTATTTGAAAGGGTTTGTTTGAATGTCTTTTCTCTTTTGTTCTGTGGTAGAAAAAGGGTTCCAGCAGTTTTAGGACCCAATTTGGTTCCTGATAACACATTGTCCACAACCCACTGTTCCGTTCCTAAACCCACACACACCAGCACCAACAGTCTGGATGGAAGAAGAGAAAGGACAGGTGAAGGAATACTGCATTGCACTTGGTTTAAGGCTAAACATTTGCAGTGGAAAGCGATTTAAACTTAAGGCAGCATGGATTGAATGACTCTCATGTTTAAAAAAGTACTAAAACTACATATGTCACCCCGATACGGTTCGTATTCACATATCACTCATGTGGAGCACAAAATAGCGCTTATTCACAAAAAATGCTCTCTCCCAGCCCATAAATAAAAACTCAACTGGTATACGCAAACTTTGTGCATGTATACATGTATGTACCATGTACATAAATATGAACATAAATACTATCTTTTTTTCAACCCACACACACTCCCCATCCCTCCCAACCCCAAACCCCAATCCCAAAAAGCAAAGTTCCTTATTTTAGATTTTTTTTGCAATGACTTTATCTAGCACAGTGAAACCCGACCCCGTTTGAAGGTAGAATGGTTGCAGTTTGTTCACTCCAGTTTTTAGTCAGCTTCAGCTCCCACTTATAGGGGACGTCCTCTTTCTCCAAACTGCTCTTGTCCTTGTTTCACTCTCTCTCTCCCTCTCTCCCTCTTTTGCTCAGTTCTTACAAAAAGAAGAGGAGAGGAGAGAAACAGAGAGGCAAATAGAGGCAAGGAGCTTGAGGGAAGGAGAAAAGGAGAAAAAAGGAAAGTAGGTAAAGAGAGAGAAAATGAAAAGTGAGAGTAGGTAGAGGAGGGGGAGAAGAGGAGTGTTTAACCCCCCAAGGTCATTCAATATTTGGGCGGGATGACCACGATGGGGTCCCCGGTCTTTGGCCGCCACATGAGCACTTGAGCGTCGTTGGCGTTGGGCTTGACCATGGCATTGGGGGGGATGGGCTCGTTCTTGCCCAGGACATGGGGCTGCTCCTGGGCCACAGGCTCACGCAGCGTGGCCCTCTGGCCTAGAGGCTTGTCCGGGTCCACCTCGATGTGGAGCTGCATCCTCCAGCAGATGGTCTGCAGCACCAGGGTCTCGGCCGTGGCCTGATTGATGGCCACCAGCCAGGTGGTGAAGCTCTGGTCGCGGCGGATGCTGCTGAGCTGTGGCAGGTTGCTATCGCTCACAGGCACACCCCATGTAACGCTGGGGTAGAAGTTGTCATTCATGCTGACCGTGAACTTGGTGGCCTTCTTGGTGGGACCTACGATGGTGCACGTCTCCGTGGTGTTGCCATACCACGGGTAGTTGACGCCGTCCGAGTCGCTGATGGCCTGGATCTTGCCATCCCGTAGGTCAGGGAGTTCCCAGCTCGACCTGGACGTGGAAAAGCAGGCAGTGAGATTTAACCCGGAAAGGAAAACAGAGTGAAGCTTAAAGGGATAGTGCACGCCAAAATCAAAGATGATGCCAATCACTCCCATTCATATGGGAATAAAGTATCCTAATATATAGCTAAATCTACACAACAGGTGATGTGAACTGTCAACCCAACACAATTTTAGACCACTTTTATGGTGTGAAAACAGGAAGAAATTGTTGATTTTGGGTGAACAAATCCTTTAACGTGGAAGTGGAAACAAAAGGCTGAGACTTGTTTTACAAGTGAGAATTCTCTCTGTTTCCTGCCTAGAATTGCTTGAGAGAGATATCAATCGTAATAGGCTCCTACCCACTGTTAGATAAAGGCTGGGGGATAAGAAGAGTGGAGGAGACTATCTATGTCCATGAGAGGCTCAAACAGCCTGACTGAGTGGGTTTGCTCTACAAACATCAGCTCAGTAGCTATTACGATTCAGGTCAGGGCAGCACAATCACAGCACACCACAGGTTCCCATTGTTAAGAGCCTCCCGTCTGTCTAACCTGTGTAGTAAGTCACTATAGGTGCATCTCAATAGTCTTACATGGCTTTCTTTTCTCATTTCCTTTACTTCTCACCTCTGCACTGACCACTGATCTGTCAACACAGGATAGGTGAAAGCAATATGCCCTAAGCCTATCAGGATTGCTTTACCTCATCCACTATTATTTCAGATCTGAGTGAATTAAGTGAAGGAAACTATGAAAGGAGGCCACTTTGGAGTATTGAGAAGCAGTGGGTGACATTGTGGGACAGAGGCACCTCATAAACACTCCGGTCCATCCGCCTATCGATTCCCCCTCGGCAGGAAGAAGTAAAGGAATCAGCAGAACTGCTGCAGATAACAGTGATCACCAGACACATGACAGGCCTGCATGGCCATTTATTCACAGAGGAGCTAGATTATGATCTCTAGAATAATAATAATAGTAAAAGGTAAGCCCCAGTCTGTGTGTTGGGGGGGGATTAAAGTTTGTGTGTTTCAGTTGAAAGTTTTATTAGTTGTGTACAGTATACACTGTCTTTTTTTAAATTTATTTATTTATTTCACCTTTATTTAACCAGGTAAGCTAGTTGAGAACAAGTTCTCATTTATAACTGCGACCTGGCCAAAATAAAGCAAAGCAGTGCGACGCAAACAACAACACAGAGTTACACATGGAATAAACAAGCGTACAGTCAATAACACAATAGGGGAAAAAAAGAAAGTCTGTATACAGTGTGTACAAATGGCGTGAGGAGGTAAGGCAATAAATAGGCCATAGTAGCGAAGTAATTACAGTTTAGCAAATTAATACTGGAGTGATAGATGAGCAGATGATGATGTGCAAGTAGAAATACTGGTGTGCAAAAGGGCAGAAAAGTAAATAAAAACAATATGGGGATGAGGTAGGTAGATTGGGTGGGCTATTTACAGATGGGCTACAGCTGCAGCGATTGGTTAGCTGCTCAGATAGCTGATGTTTAAAGTTAGTGAGGGAAATATAAGTCTCCAGCTTCAGCGATTTTTGCAATTTGTTCCAGTCATTGGCAGCAGAGAACTGGAAGGAAAGGCGGCCAAAGGAGGTGTTGGCTTTGAGGATGACCAGTGAGATATACCTGCTGGAGCGCGTGCTACGGGTGGGTGTTGTTATCGTGACCAGTGAGCTTAGATAAGGCGGAGCTTTACCTAGCATAGACTTATAGATGACCTGGAGCCAGTGGGTCTGGTGACGAATATGTAGCGAGGGCATACAGGTCGCAGTGGTGGGTGGTAGAAGGGGCTTTGGTGACAAAACGGATGGCACTGTGATAGACTGCATCCAGTTTGCTGAGTAGAGTATTGGAAGCTATTTTGTAAATGACATCACCGAAGTCGAGGATCGGTAGGATACTCAGTTTTACGAGGGTATGTTTGGCGGCGTGAGTGAAGGATGCTTTGTTTGCGAAATAGGAAGCTGATTCTAGATTTAGTTTAGGATTGGAAATGTTTAATATGAGTCTGGAAGGACAGTTTACAGTCTAGCCAGACACCTAGGTATTTGCAGTTGTCCACATATTCTAAGTCAGAACCATCCAGAGTAGTGATAGTCAGGCGGGTGGGTGTGGGCAGCAAACGGTTGAAAAGCATGCATTTGGTTTTACTAGCGTTTAAGAGCAGTTGGAGCCCACGGAAGGAGTGTTGTGTGGCATTGAAGCTCGTTTGGAGGTTATTTAACACGGTGTCCAAAGAAGGCCCAGATGTATACAGAATGGTGTCGTCTGCGTAGAGGTGAATCAGGGAATCACCTGCAGCAAGAGCGACATTGTTGATATATACAGAGAAAAGAGTCGGCCCAAGAATTGAACCCTGTGGTACCCCCATAGAGACTGACAGAGGTCCGGACAACAGGCCCTCCGATTTGACACACTGAACTCTGTCTGAGAAGTATTTGGTGAACCAGGCGAGGCAGTCATTTGAGAAACCAAGGATGTTGAGTCTGCCGATAAGAATACGGTGATTGACAGTCGAAAGCCTTGGCCAGGTCGATGAAGACGGCTGCACAGTACTGTCTTTTATCGATGGCGGTTATGATATCGTTTAGTTCCTTGAGCGTGGCTGAGGTGCACCCGTGACCAGCTCGGAAACCGGATTGCACAGCGGAGAAGGTACGGTGGGATTCGAAATGGTCAGTGATCTGTTTATTAACTTGGCTTTCGAAGACTTTAGAAAGGCAGGGCAGGATGGATATAGGTCTATAACAGTTTGGGTCTAGAGTGTCACCCACTTTGAAGAGGGGGATGACCGCGGCAGCTTTCTAATCTTTAGGGATCTCGGACGATACGAAAGAGAGGTTGAACAGACTGGTAATAGGGGTTGCAACAATGGCGGCGGATAATTTTAGAAAGAGAGGGTCCAGATTGTCTAGCCCAGCTGATTTGTACGGGTCCAGGTTTTGCAGCTATTATCTGGATTTGGGTGAAGGAGAAGCTGGGGAGGCTTGGGGAAGTAGCTGCGGGGGGTGTGGAGCTGTTGGCCGGGGTTGGGGTAGCCAGGAGGAAAGCATGGCCAGCCGTAGAGAAATGCTTATTGAAATTGTCGATTATAGTGGATTTATCGGTGGTAACAGTGTTACCTAGCCTCAGTGCAGTGGGCAGCTGGGAGGAGGTGCTCTTATTCTCCATGGGCTTTACCGTGTCCCAAAACTTTTTGGAGTTAGAGCTACAGGATGCAAATTTCTGTTTGAAAAAGCTAGCCTTTGCTTTCCTGACTGACTGCTTGTATTGGTCCCTGACTTCCATGAAAAGTTGCATATCGCGGGGACTATTCGATGCTAGTGCAGTCCGCCACAGGATGTTTTTGTGCTAGTCGAGGGCAGTCAGGTCTGGAGTGAACCAAGGGCTATATCTGTTCTTAGTTCTACATTTTTTGAAAGGGGCATGCTTATTTAAGATGGTGAGGAAATTACTTTCAAAGAACAACCAGGCATCCTCGACTGACGGGATGAGGTCAATATCCTTCCAGGATACCCGGGCCAGGTCGATTAGAAAGGCCTGCTCGCAGAAGTGTTTTAGGGAGCGTTTGACAGTGATGAGGGGTGGTCGTTTGACCGCGGACCCATAGCGGATGCAGGCAATGAGGCAGTGATCACTGATATCCTGATTGAAAACAACAGAGGTGTACTTGGAGGGCAAGTTGGTCAGGATAATAATTATGAGGGTGCCCATGTTTACGGATTTAGGGTTGTACCTGGTGGGTTCCTTGATAATTTGTGTGACATTGAGGGCATCTCGCTTAGATTGTAGGACTGCCAGGGTGTTAAGCATATCCCAGTTTAGGTCACCTAACAGAACGAACTCTGAAGATAGATGGGGGCAATCAATTCACATATGGTGTCCAGGGCACAGCTGGGAGCTGAGGGGGGTCTATAACAGGCGGCAACAGTGAGATACTTATTTCTGGAGAGATTCATTTTTAAAATTAGAAACTCTAACTGTTTGGGCATAGACCTGGAAAGTATGACAGAACTTTGCAAGCTATCTCTGGAGTAGATTGCAACTCATCCCCCTTTGGCAGCTCTATCTTGACGGAAAATGTTGTAGTTGGGTATGGAAATCTCAAAATTTTTGGTGGCCTTCCTAAGCCAGGATTCAGACACGGCAAGGACATCAGGGTTGGCGGAGTGTGCTAAAGCAGTGAGAAAAACAAACTTAGGGAGGAGGCTTCTGATGTTAACATGCATGAAACCAATACTTTTTCGGTTACAGAAGTCAACAAATGAGAGTGCCTGGGGACACGCAGGGCCTGAGTTAACCTCCACATCACTCGAGGAACAGAGGAGGAGTAGGATGAGGGTACAGCTAAAGGCTATCAAAACTGGTCGTCTAGTGCGTTGGGGACAGAGAATAAAAGGAGCAGATTTCTGGGCATGGTAGAATAGATTCAGGGCATAATGTACAGACAGGGGTATGGTGGGGTGCGGGTACAGTAGAGGTAAACCCAGGCACCGAGTGATGATAAGAGAGGTTGCATCTCTGGACGGGCTAGTTATGCTGGGTGAGGTCGCCACATGTGTGGGAGGTGGGACAAAGGAGGTATCTGAGGGATGTTGAGCGGGACTAGGGGCTCCGCAGTAAACTAAAACAATAATAACTAACCTAAACAACAGTGTACAAGGCATATTGACATTTGAGAGAGGCAGAAAGCGAGTCATAAAGCAATCACAGGTGTTGATTGGGAGAGCTAGCTAAGACTACAACATCTAAGCAGCTAAGACAACAACAACAGGTAAAATGGCGATGAATGGGCAGAGGGTCGGTTAACTACACACAGGGCCTGAGTTGGGGCCGACAGATAAACGAAATGCATACATGCAGGTTCCTTCTCGTCAATGCAACATCAATAAGAACTAATAAAAGATAAGAATACGAACATAAAGTTAATGGCTCAGTAGAATAGAATATACATTTTAGTGTGTGTGTGTGTGTGTCTATGGGAGTGGGTGTGAGTGGGCAATAGTGTTTTTCTTTGTGTGTGTGTGTGTGTGTGTGTGTGTGTGTGTGTGTGTGTGTGTGTGTGTGTGTCTGTACAGAACAAGGATTATGTTTCATCCATGTCCATTCTTGACTCTACAAATCACTACATCCTCTATCAATCTGTCTCCAAAACAAGATAAACAATTTTTCCATCTATAAATTCTGTATATCTCAGACAGGAGCCAAACTGTTACATCAATTCCACTGTGAAGGGCCAACGACTGCAGACAATGGCAACAAAGCACTCTCCTCGTATTTTTATCTTGATAACACATGGTCTCTTGAGAACAGAACATGCCCAAGAGCAAGAACATTTGCCTTGTGTTCATCATGCTCTTTTTCTCTCTCCCCCTATTGGAGTTCTAATGATACTACAGGATCTACCAACTCTTTATTACAGTGCTATACTATTTTCAGTATGGTACTCTCGTTCAAAACCATGGGAGGTGCTCTATTGAAATAGATCCTACAGATGTAGGATCTTAATTTTATCACTATTGTTGCTGCAAATTTTCCAGGAAATGCAAACTTGTATTGTATTTGACTTTTAAAAAGGCTTTTAAAGTTTGTCATTTCCACGTAGAAATGTCAGACCTGATTTGCCCTTATGAAAAAAATGGTCCATTCATTATTTTGCCCTACAAAATGTCAATTAATTGTAATCCACAAAATAATGAACATATCCTGTTGATGCAGGATTATTTTCCTGCTATAGCAAGTTGGCTACAGAAGGAAAATTAAGATCTTTCATCTGTAGAAAGGACCCAAAGGACTAAACGGCCAATCAACTTTAGTGGCGAGCGTGGCTTCTTTTGATGTTGAGTGACGGACTAGATACATGACAAGCAGAGACACCAACAATTTGCTGTACCCTCTTATAAAGTGATACAGTTGAAGTCGGAAGTTTACTTACACTTAGGTTGGAGTCATTAAAAAACTCATTTTTCAACCACTCCACAAATGTCTTGTTAACAAACTATAGTTTTGGCAAGTCGGTTAGAACATCTACTTTGTACATGAGACAAGTCATTTTTCCAACAATTGTTTACAGACAGATCATTTCACTTATAATTCACTGTATCACAATTCCAGTGGGTCAGAAGTTTACATACACTAAGTTGACTGTGCCTTTAAACAGCTTGAAAATTCCAGAAAATTATGTCATGGCTTTAGAAGCTTCTGATCGGCTAATTGACATAATTTGACTGTGGATGGGTTTCAAGGCCTACCTTCAAACGCAGTGCCTCTTTACTTGACATCATGGGAAAATCAAAGGAAATCAGCCAAGACCTCAGAAAAAAATGGTAGACCTCCACAAGTCTGGTTCATCCTTGGGAGCAATTTCCAAACGCCTGAAGGTACCACGTTCATCTGTACAAACAAAAGTACGCAAGTATAAACACCATGGGACCACGCAGCCGTCATACCGCTCAGGAAGGAGACGCGTTCTGTCTCCTAGAGATTAACGTACTTTAGTGCGAAAAGTGCAAATCAATCCCAGAACAACAGCAAAGGACCTTGTGAAGATGCTGGAGGAAACAGGTACAAAAGTATCTATATCTACAGTAAAACGAGTCCTATATCAACATAACCTGAAAGGCCGCTCAGAAAGGAAGCCACTACTCCAAAACCGGCATAAAAAAGGCAGACTACGGTTTGTAACTGCACATGGGGACAAAGATCATACTTTTTGGAGAAATGTCCTCTGGTCTGATGAAACGAATATAAAACTGTTTAGCCATAATGACCATCATTATGTTTGGAGGAAAAAGGGGGAGCCTTGCAAGCTGAAGAACACCATCCCAACCATCCCAAATGGGTGGCCACATCATGTTGTGGGGGTGCTTTGCTGCAGTAGGGACTGGTGCACTTAAAAAAATAGATGGCATCATGAGGCAGGAAAATGATGTGGATATATTGAAGCAGCATCTCAAGACATCAGTCAGGAAGTTAAAGCTTGGTCGCAAATGGGTCTTCCAAATGGACAATGACCCCAAGCATACTTCCAAAGTTGTGCCAAAATGGCTTAAGGACAACAAAGTCAAGGTATTGGAGTGACCATCACAAAGCCCTGACCTCAATCCTATAGAAAATGTGTGGGCAGAACTGAAAAAGCGTGTGCAAGCAAAGAGGCCTACAAACCTGACTCAGTTACACCAGCTCTGTCAGGAGGAATGGGCCAAAATGTACCCAACTTATTGTGGGAAGCTTGTGGAAGGCTACCCGAAATGTTTGACCCAAGTTAAACAATTTAAAGGCAATGCTAACAAATACTAATTGAGTGTATGTAAACTTCTGACCCACTGGGAATGTGATGAAAGAAATAAAAGCTGAAATAAATCCTTCTCTCTACTATTATTCTGACATTTCACATTCTTAAAATGAAGTGGTGATCCTAACTGACCTAAGACAGAGAATGTTTACTTGGATTAAATGTCATGAATTGTGAAAAACTGAGTTTAAATGTATTTGGCTAAGGTGTACGTAAACTTCCGACTTCAACTGTATATCTAAATTGTGCTAGTATAAAGGAGGTTTTATTGCAGGTTAAATGGATAGCAATCTTCTTTTACCAAACAGGGAAGGGAGAGATTATTTAGACCGGATACTCAGACACATGGGTGGCGAGCTGACTAATTCAGGGTAATCAATCATAGCATCCTTGAGCCTTTGTGTGAGTGTCTGCGTGTGTGTGTACACATAAATGGGTGTGATTGTATTTGGGCTTCTTGACATAGCCTCAACAAACAATGTGGGTGTGTGAGTATGTCTGTTGGATGTTGTGGGCGTGTGGATGTGATGTGTCTGAGCCTGTGTCTCTGTGCCGACGCGAGTGTGCACAGTCTGGAAAAACTGCTTGGGACAGCCCCCTTGAGTCTTACCAGAGTGTGTGGTCTGTGTGTGTGCATGTCTACGGCATGCATGCCCACCAGTGGAGGCTGGTGGAAGGAGCTATAGGAGGACGGGCTCATTGTAATGGTTGGAATAGAATAAATGGAATGGTATCAAACACATCAAACATATGGAAACAACATGTTTGACTCTGTTCCATTAATTTCATTCCAGCAATTATCAAGCCTCCTCTGGTGCCCACCTACAGTGCCTTCAGAAAGTATTCATAACCCATACCTTATTCCACATTTTGTTGTGTTACAGCCTGAATTCAAAATGGATTAAACGTAATTGTTTTCTCAACCTTCTACACACAATACCCCATAATGACAAAGTAAAAACATGTCAATACATTTTAGAATCACCTTTGGCAGCGATTATAGCTGTGAGTCTTTCTGTGTAGGTCTCTAAGAGTTTTTCACACCTGGATTGTACAATATTTGCACATTATTATTTCATTTTTATTCAAACTCTGTCAAATTGGTTGTTCATCATTGCTAGACAGCCATTTTCAAGTCTTGCCATAGATTTTCAAGCTGATTTAAGTCAAAACTGTAAGTAGGCCACTCAGGAACATTCAATGTCATCTTGGTGAGCAACTCCAGTGTATATTTGGCCTTGTGTTTTAGGTTATTGTCCTGCTGAAAGGTGATTTTGTCTCCCAGTGTCTGTTGGAAAGCAGACTGAACCAGGCTTTCCTATAGGATTTTGCCTGTGCTTATCTCTATTCCGTTTATTTTTATCCTAAAAAACTCCTTAGTCCTTGCCAATGACAAGCATACACATAACATGATGCAGCCACCACCATGCTTGAAAATATGAATAGTGGTACTCAGTGATGTGTTGTGTTGGATTTGACCCAAACATAACGCTTTGTATTCAGGACATGAAGTAAAAAGAATTGCCACATTTTTTTTCATTTTTACTTCAGTGCCTTATTGCAAACAGGATGCATGTTTTGGAATATGTTTTATTCTGTACAGGCTTCTGGGGGCGGCAGGTAGCCTAGTGGTTAGAGCGTTGGATCTAGTAACCGGAAGGTTGCAAGATTGAATCCCCAAGCTGACAAAGTAAAAATTTGTCGTTCTGCCCCTGAACAAGGCAGCTAACCCACTGTTCCTAGGCCGTCATTGAAAATAAGAATTTGTTCTTAACTGACTTGCCTAGTTAAATAAAGGTAAAATAAAATAATTCCTTCTTTTCACTGTCATTTACACTACCGGGCAAAAGTTTTAGAACACCTACTCATTCAAGTATTTTGACTATTTTTACACTGTAGAATAATAGTGAAGACATCAAAACTATGAAATAACACATATGGAATCATGTAGTATCCAAAAAAGTGTTAAACAAATCAAAATATATTTTATATTTGAGATTCTTTAAATAGCCACCCTTTGCTTTGATGACAGCTTTGCACACTCCTGGCATTCTCTCAACCAGATTCATGAGGTAGTCACCTGGAATGCATTTCAATTATATATTCAATGTCTGTGGGGTATTGTTGTAGGCCAGTGTAAAAAAATTGAATCCTTTTTAAATTCAGGCTGTACCACAACAAAATGTGGAAAAAGTCAAGGGGTGTGAATAGTTTCTGAACGCACTGTATGTGCTTGTATGTGTGTGTGTGTGTGTGTGTGTGTGTGTGTGTGTGTGTGTGTGTGTGTGTGTGTGTGTGTGTGTGTGTGTGTGTGTGTGTGTGTGTGTGTGTGTGTGTGTGTGTTGCATTACATCACTGTGTTTATACACCTAACACTATTATACCACTAAAAGTGAATAATAGACTACTGCTGCTCTATTCAACAGCTGTAAGACTGGGTGTCTGGCAGATTCAGAAACCAGGTCACGCACCTGAGCTGACAGAGAAATCATCCACAGTATTATCCTGAGTCACTCTGTCCAATTAGACCAGAGCATCCTGGAAGTTTACCGCAGTAATTGACAGAACTCAGAACAGGAGTCTCAATAGAGGGAGAGCTTACGTCCTGCATCTTAACTATCTCCTCAAACATGGATGACACATCTCTGGGTTATTAAGAAGCTACTAAGTACATTTAGTCTTTCTCTGAGATTGCAGTCAAAAGGGCCACACTGAATGATAATGGCAATGAGCTTAAATGTATGAAGGCATTTGTCAAGACTAACGACAAGTATTACAGGGAAATCATGGTTCTCTCTTTCAGAGAATAAGCTCTATACTGCACAGAAAAGCATAAGGGGGAAATGCTACTGTATTTACAAATCTGACTACCGGGGCATTCTTTATACCTCAAATCAGCAGAAATGTGTTGCTTTGAGGTCATAGCTGCTCTGAGAAAGAGAGAGGTTGTTAATGCCTGTTTTATCTCTCTCTCTCGCTCTCTCTTTCTCTTTTTCTCTCACTCTAGTCTCTCTTCAAATTAGGTTTTGTTTGCAGAGCAGAGGGACATGTCTCTCTAATCTCACACAGCATTAATATTGTTTTTCTCATTCAGTGTCTCTTTAGGCCCAGAGCGAGAGATTAACACACACACACACACCGACAAACACGCACAGACAAACACACATAGCCAGACTAGGGCAAGGGGAGAAGGCAATGTAGGGGAGGAGATCGTAGTATTGGGACGGTGTGTGTTATCTGTGACATGCAGACCCAAACATCTCATGCTGTAACGGGTGAAGATAAACCCTCAGCATTCTGGGTATACGTCAACTTGTGGTCGCCTCCACAGGATGTGGGACAAACTGAATTTGTGTAACATTGTGTAAGTCACAGACATCTGTAAACAGTCACCGAGACGAACGAAAGGGGTATTTTAATGAATTGTCTGGCCTTTAATTAATTTCCTAATATTTTGAGAATAATTTGATTTCTCATACCATACAGTTTTTGTTGACTCCAGTAGCCTACCTCACAATGAAACCCAGCTTGAGTTGATACATTTTATAAACGGTGTTTGTGAAAGCCTTCTCACTGGGAAAAAACTGGTTGAGTCAACAGTGTTTCAACGTAATTTCAACCCCAAAAATGTATGTAATAACTTTGAATCAATGTGGTTAACTGATCGCATTTGCGAAAAGTAATCAACGTAAGAATTTGTATTCTTTTTAACCAAATTTGAACCTAAATCCAATGATATGGTGACCTTTTTTGTTGATTTCACTTTGAATTCACATTAGTTGACAACTCAACCAAATGTAAATCAAAATTATACTGAACAAAAATATAAACCCAACATGCAACAATTTCAAAGGTTTTACTGAGTTACAGTTCATATAAGGAAATCGGTCAATTGAAATCAATTCATTAGGCCCTAATCTATGGATTTTACATGACTGGGAATACAGATATGCATCTGTTGGTCAGAGATACCTTTAAAAAAAAAGTAGGGGTGTGGATCAGAAAACCAGTCAGTATCCGGTGTGACCACCATTAGCCTCATGCAGTGCGTCACATCTCCTTTGCATATAATTGATCAGGCTGGTGATTGTGGCCTGTGAAATGTTGTCCCACTCCTCTTCGATGGCTGTGTGAAGTTGATGGATATTGGCGGGAACTGGAACACGCTGTCGTACACCTCACTCCAAAGCATCCCAAACATGCTCAATGGGTGACATGTCTGGTGAGTATACAGGCCCTGGAAGAACTGGGACATTTTCAGCTTCCAGGAATTGTGTACAGATCTTTGTGACATGGGGCCGTGCATTATCATGCTGAAACATGAGGGGAAACTGCAGATTTGAGTGGCCTTTTATTGTCCCCAGCACAAGGTACACCTCTGTTATGATCATGCTGTTTAATCAGCTTCTTGATATGCCACACCTGTCAGGTGGATGGATTATCTTGGCAAAGGAGAAATGCTCACTAACAGGAATGTAAAGAAATTTGTGCACAAAACTTCTGAGAAAAAAGCTTTGTGTGCGTATGGAACTTTTCAGAGATTTTTTATTTCAGTTCATGAAACATGGGACCAACACATTGTTCAGTATAATAATTGATTTTATTCTGCAATAGAGGATGGATTTGCAGTATGAATAAAAATGTACATCTTCATTCTAATTATCACTAACTTATCATGACGCACGGTTCAGTGATCCAGCTACGAGGAAGCCTAAAGTAGACTGTTGACGTTATAGAATTAACACCTCCAATATATCTGGAAATGCAGTGCATTCGGAAAGTATTCAGACCTCTTTATTTTTTCCACATGTTGTTACATTACAGCCTTAATCTAAAATGGATTAAATTGTTTTTTCCCCTCATCAATCTACACACAATACCCCATAATGACAAAGCAAATGAAATAAATATCACATTTACATAAGTATTCAGACCATTTACTCAGTACTTTGTTGAAGCACCTTTGACAGTGTTTACAGACTCAAGTATTCTTAGGAATGACGCTAAAAGCTTGGCACACCTGGATTTAGGGAGTTTCTCCCATTCTTCCCTGCAGATCCTCTCAATCTCTGTCAGTTTGGATGGGGAGTGTCACTGCACAGCTATTTTCAGGTCTCTCCAGAGATGTTCGATGGGGTTCAAGTCCGGGCTCTGGCTGGGCCACTCAAAGACATTCAGAGACTTGTCCTGAAGCCACTCCTGCGTTGTCTTGGCTTTGTGCTTAGGGTTGTTGTCCCGTTGGAAGGTGAACCTTGGGCCCAGTCTGAGGTCCTATATGCTCTGGAGAAGTTTTTCATCAAGGATTTCTCTGTACTCTGCTCCGTTCATCTTTCCCTCAATCCTGACTAGTCTCCCAGTCCCTGATGCTGAAAAACATCCCCACAGCATGATGCTGCCACCACCATGCTTCACCCGGGATAGTGCCATGTTTCCTCCAGATGTGTCGCTTGGTATTCAGGCCAAAGAGTTCAATCTTGGTTTCATCAGACCAGAGAATCTTGTTTCTCATGGTCTGAGAGTCTTTAAGTGCCTTTTGGCAAACTCCAAGCGGGCTGTCATGTGCCTTTTACTGAGGAGTGGCTTCCGTCTGGCCACTCTACCATAAAGGCCTGATTGGTGGAGTGCTGCAGAGATGGTTGTCTTTCTGGAAGGTTCTCCCATTGCCATAGAGGAACTCTGTAGCTCTGTCAGAGTGACCATCAGGTTCTTGGTCACCTCCCTGACCAAGGCCCTTCTCCTCCGATTGCTCAGTTTGGCCGGGCAGCCAGCTCTAGGAAGAGTCTTGGTGGTTCCAAACTTCTTCCATTTAAGAAGGATGGAGGCCACTGTGTTCTTGGGGACCTTCAATGCTGCAAACATTTTTTGGTACCCTTGCCCAGATCTGTGCCTACGGACAATTCCTTCGACCTCATGGCTTGGTTTTTGCTGTGACATGCACTGTCAACTGTGGGACCTTATATAGACAGGTGTGTGCCATTCCAAATAATTTCTAATAAATTGAATTTACCACAGGTGGACTCCAATCAAGTTGTAGAAACATCTCAAGGATGATCAATGTAAACAGGATGCACCTGAGCTTAATTTCGAGTATCATAACAAATGGTCTGAATACTTATGTAAATAAGGTATTTCTGTCTTTATTTTATATTGTGTGAAGATAGATGAGGGAACATTTTATTCCATCCATTTTAGAATAAGGCTGTAATGTAAAAAAATGTGGGAAAAGTAAAGGGGTCTGAATACTTTCCGAATGCCCCAGCGCCATTGAGAGGTGAACATGAATAATGAAGTAGATTGCGGGTGGCAGGTATTGTCTGCCATTTTAATTCGGAGTTATTTTTATTAGGCCTTAGTCTAATCAAATATGATAATAATTTAATTGTAATGTGGGTTGGGTTTAGGTTGATACTCACATCCCTTTGGTTCCATATTTGTTGTAGAACTCCATGTGGTTGCATGCTTGAATCCAGCCAACGGTCCACGTCTCTTTACTGGCCACGGGCGGCACTAGTACCCGAGCAGAGGCTCGGAAGTGCGGTGTCCGATAGCGCAGAACCACACTGGATGACTCGTCGATGCTGGTTGGCGTGGAGTCAATGGAGGAGTTCACCTCGAGAACGATGATACTTTCACGGAAACTCTTGGGCTTACACCTGATACTCTGGATACAGCCCATTGCATTAAATAGCAATACAATCCACAACAACGTCCCGAGGTCTGGAGGAGAAAGACGCATGGAAACAGCAAGAAATTCACAATTGCATCCACATTTTCAATAGTCAAAAAAGACAAAAAAAACGAAAAAGGGTGGCACTGTCAAATGGCCAGTATTCTCCGTTGAGAATGACTAGGCTATCTCTTTGCTGACATGTTCATAAAAGCCATGCATGTTGCAACCAGTTCTGTATTCCAACACTATGATGGAAAATGTAATAATTTACTCAATAATGGAAGAGTTGTGATTAAATTCACATCATCATGCTTTCTGCTTTTCATTGGCCATCAGATCACATCACCAAAACAGAGCCGATGCAACTTTCTTTTCCGTGTCTTGAAGCTTCCTCCATCAATAGAAGTGCCTCCAGATGGGTGCTGTGTGCTCTCTCTCACCTCCACAAGCAGCGTGAGATCGCCCGCGATTACTGGCAATTTGCGACCGTCGGGTATGTGCAACAGCCACTGCTCACATGTACCTTGTGGTCTAATTAAGCAGACTTTATTGATAATTGTGACCTAAGCATAATTTACAAAAACTGCTAACATAGCATTTCGACGTCATATTGGCCGAGCTCAGCGCCACTCATTTTTTAGCCTATTCATGTCAATTTTCATTCTCCTGAACATGCGTAAAACAACTTTTGCCTCAATTAAGCATTCTGTCACTGGTGAAAGGTTTTCATCCCAAAAAATAGTTTTGGTGTGAATAGGAGGACTGCAGCCAGCAATGGCTTGTGATGAACAACGTCTTAATTATGTAACAATAAACTGTTGACATTTAATACCACAGTAGGCTATAATAGGCCCCCTTTGCCACAATGCCACATAAAAATGGACTACATGAGGAGCACGTGCACATTAATTTAATCATATGTATCAAAAGTATTCCTTTCTACATATTAAATAACCCCTCTAGAATATGTTGCTTAAGGTTCACACTACAATAGATACACAGCTCGCGTGCAATCCCACAATAACTCTATGCACGGGGACTATATGAGGGATAAGAATAAATCTATCATAAATATGTCTGTCCTTAAAACGCCGCAAATTGTAGGCATGGTATGCGAAAGGAAATTGGTAAAGTGAAACGATTAGCCTAAAATAAAACAATTGGAAAATATTACTTTCCTGAACCAACACTCGCACTGGACTTTCCCCTCCCCCCTTACTAGCTCTGATTTTGCTGATAGCTACTTTATTGAGGAGAAATGTACTTACTATGACTGTGATATGTGGTTGTCCCACCTAGACATATTAAGATGAATGTCGCTCTGGATAAAAGCGTCTGCTAAATAACTAAAATGTAAATATAAATGTAGTCTCGTTGCAAAAAGCCTGTTGTAGCATAAACCAAATATATGTTTTTATTTTTTTGAAATAGAGGTTTACCACACTTTTGTCCAATGCAAGCCCGTCTTTGTGAATTGTCCCCTCAAGACAGTTTTATGGACTGCCCTAGATGCGTGCGCGCACGGTTCGAGTGGTAATTCCGTTATCTTCCCAGTTGGTTCCCTTCTCTTTTATTGTTGCATTCAATTTCAAGGTCCGGTAGTGGTATCATTTCAACTTACATTTATTTCATCGTGGGTCACAATGAACACCTGAAATATTCAAAGGCAACCAGGTTAACTTTCCCCTCTCCGTTTGGATCCATATCTTCTTGTATATCAACTAATAAAAAAACTATTTTAATACATGGAATGTCCGAAAACCCAACCAGTCTCCCTCCTCGATCCCTGTCCTTTCAGTATAATTTAGTCCCAATTCCAAGACAGACTGTCATTTCTGTGCGCTGGTCCCATCGCGTCCACAGCAGGTTCGCCCTCCCGCATTGGTCTATTCTAGCGGCTTGAGCTGCAGCTCCTTTATTTAAGTACCTTTGAGACGACACTTCCCCTCGCAACTGCAAGCATTCTGGGAAATGTAGTGATGGCTTCTTGCTACATTTATTAAATAGAACATAATTATAGGCTATAATAGGCCAATTCTATATGTCAAAGTTAAGCGAATAGCCCTAATTTAATTGACTGTTTTGGAGGATGTTATAGGCTATAGCTCACATCAATTTGGATGCATGTCTAATTATAAAGGATACAGTGGTGAATATTTAATAAAAATAAAATAATATACATTTAGGCCTACTTTGAATTAAATTGGTTCCCATGCTTTTCGCCTGATAATAGTCCTACTTATGTATGCTCCTCAGTCCTCCTGAGAAGAAACCTTTTAAGAAATTGATAAAGTCAGTTTTCATAATTTAATGTTTGTTATTGCTTCTTGATTTGCGGTTTATTTTCTTCTATTTTTGGTCATTGCCAAATTGGCGAAGACGTGCCATGGGTTCGTGCTGAGTGTCTCTGTTGCTGTCAATTTATGAACCTTGGAGAACTCCCATCCCGAAGAGCGTGTCCGTGAATGAGCACGGTTGCGTAGTCTACGTCATGTCCACGACTGACACGGCCCTAAGAGCTCTCATTGTTTTCTAAATATTGAATTTATTTTACCTGACTCGCCGAGATGACTATGGATTCGTTGATTTCCTTTAATTAACTCGACACTGTCTAGCTAGAATTATTTTCCGCATTCTCTAAATTCCAATCCAAGTGCCAGTGTTGTGCAGCGCGCGAAAGGGATCTGAACGATAGCCCATTCCTATACTTCGGCCTGGTAAGATGATACCATTTGTCTTTCTCCTTGAGCATAACAGACGTACAGTATGGCCCATCTATGTATGCATAAAACCAGTGTCTTCAGTTTCTGTTAGTGATAGGCCTACTGCACCGCCACACCTGCCGTTCAGGATCAAGACAAAACCTCCATGCCATTCCATGTTAGTTGCTCATTATTGTATATTTTAGTTCATGACATGTTAAAAGCTGATGATGACATTCTGTTTTCGCTGTAGATTGTGTCTCGTTCGATTGGCCCAGGCAGATGCCAGTCAAGCCTCTTCATGCCTGCATGGATCCCGTTGCAGGCTAAACACAGCAGCATGGGCAGCGCGCATTCCAACCGGCTAAATATATCTGATAGGGCCACAGGAGGGGAAGGACAGGGCTTAGCTTTGGACATTTAGCCTTCGTGCGTAAAACGAGAAATTGTCCTTCTGAAACGTAGTAAAGTTAGACCAATCCAAAATGCCCGCAATTCCGAGTTCTAGGTCCAGGACGCGGGATCGGAACAACGTCCTGAGCAGACCCGAGTTCATGTCCCTGAATCAGCCTCTCCGGTGCGTTAATTCTGAGACCCGTGGCACCGCAAGACGACCGGCCCAGCCCAAACACCAAGCAAGCCAACCGTGCGACCCGCAGGAACCTACCGACAGTGCCAACAAGGATCGGAAAGAGCCCGCGAAACTGCCCGATGAGGACTGTATCCAGCTGAACCCTTCCTTCAAAGGGATAGCGATGAGCTCCCTCCTCGCCATTGACATTTGTCTGTCCAAGCGCCTGGGGGTCTGCGCCTACACGTCGTCGTCTTGGGGCAGCGTTCGTTCCATGATCACTCTGTTGGCGCTTACAGGGCACGGCATCACGTGGATTTTTGGCACTATCGTGTGTCTGACAAGGAGTAATACGCTGGCCGGACAAGAGGTCTTGGTCAATCTATTACTTGGTAAATGCACTCCTCACTCTGTACCCAAAACACATTGTGTAATAATTCTGTTATTGAATTGTAAGCTACATGTGTGACTCAGCTCTTCTTTAATGGGTTGGTTATTATAGTGTGTCTATCAGTGCATTTTTAATAGGTGTAGCCCAGGGGTCCCCAACCTAAGAGGCTCGCCCCCCTCACTTGCTTAGAAAGTAATCTTATACAATATGTGACTCTGTCACTATCAATTGAATGAATTACTTTCTGTAAAAGACAATATGTATAATTCAATTGGGTTTTCATATAAATGATCATAAAAAACTATATTTGGTAGCGGAATAGCATTTGGGAAATTATAATAATGATAATTATTAATATTATTATGATTATAATTATAATTATATAGCCTACCTAAAATATGTGATGCGTCTTGTTAAACTATGTTGAATTGCAGGAATTGAGCTTCAAAACAACCACATTTTCCTAAGGGGGTGTGACATTTTTCAAATGTGAAAAAGGGGGGGCCTGGGGGAAAAAAGTTGGGAACCGCTGGTGTAGCCTACTGATATGATCACATATCCCTCTACTTCCTTAACCCTGGACCCAGCCTATATAATCCATGGGAACCCCTGGTGTAGCCTACTGATATGATCACATATCCCTCTACTTCCTTAACCCTGGACCCAGCCTATATAATCCATGGGAACCCCTGGTGTAGCCTACTGATATGATCACATATCCCTCTACTTCCTTAACCCTGGACCCAGCCTATATAATCCATGGGAACCCCTGGTGTAGCCTACTGATATGATCACATATCCCTCTACTTCCTTAACCCTGGACCCAGCCTATATAATCCATGGGAACCCCTGGTGTAGCCTACTGATATGATCACATATCCCTCTACTTCCTTAACCCTGGACCCAGCCTATATAATCCATGGGAACCCCTGGTGTAGCCTACTGATATGATCACATATCCCTCTACTTCCTTAACCCTGGACCCAGCCTATATAATCCATGGGAACTCCTGGTGTAGCCTACTGATATGATCACATATCCCTCTACTTCCTTAACCCTGGACCCAGCCTATATAATCCATGGGAACCCCTGGTGTAGCCTACTGATATGATCACATATCCCTCTACTTCCTTAACCCTGGACCCAGCCTATATAATCCATGGGAACTCCTGGTGTAGCCTACTGATATGATCACATATCCCTCTACTTCCTTAACCCTGGACCCAGCCTATATAATCCATGGGAACCCCTGGTGTAGCCTACTGATATGATCACATATCCCTCTACTTCCTTAACCCTGGACCCAGCCTATATAATCCATGGGAACCCCTGGTGTAGCCTACTGATATGATCACATATCCCTCTACTTCCTTAACCCTGGACCCAGCCTATATAATCCATGTCAATATAGGATATATTTAAAGCATCATTGTTAACAACATCTCACCAAAGGATGTCATTGTCCACCAGAATGTGATTTTAGAGCATTCCATGGTAGAGTATCAGAAGCAGGTCATTATGAAATCGTAGCCCTCCATGGTCTCTACTCTCTCCATCACCCAGTACAGAACCAGGCCTGGGGAACAGGTGCAAGGCTTAAGGCTCCACACATCACAATTTGACTTTGGAATGAATAACTATAAGTAGACATTTTGAACAAGCCAGGGGCCTACATCGAAAGACTCAGTGAAGTCAGTATCATTAGTGTCAAGCATAGGCCTATATGAAGATACAGGCCTACACACTGCTTTGCACTTCTTATCCCCACTATGGCAGCTGCTACAGAAGCTACAGTAGAATCATTTTCCAAAGTACCTTATGAAAGTAATAAATACTTTATGATACTTACTTCCTTGATATAGGATCAATAGGTTATTTCCCTACAGTTACTTTAGTCAAATGAATGTGACATAGCCAACCTAAAGTACGACCCTGATTTCTCTAACTAGCGGTAATGGAATCCTCCTAGATGGTGAACTCATTTTAGGTGGTTATTTTTACACACTTCTGTGAAGGAGAGCAGCAGACTATCCCCCAGATTGATTTGAGTGAATTATGCATTTCTCAGAACAAATTGGGGCCACTGTGACAAATTGTGATTGTGTGTGTGTGCATGTGTGTGTGTGTGTACATGCGTGTGTGTATGTGATACTTCAAAAGTACTATACTTTTGCCTGTAAATTCACCATGTCCCCCCTGAGGGATTTCATTTTTACTCCTGTGCCAGATGCCTGGTTTAGGCAGGATTACTCAGAAAAACACTGCAAATCTGTGGACTGAAGGTGTATTGTGTTCAGTCTATAATCTGTTTAATTTGGGACAGTTTGGGATATTGTGTTTGGGGCATTGTTCGGGTCATTAATAGTGAACCAGGATGGGATAGGGAACCACTGTGTTTAAACAAACATCCTGATTAAGGCAAGCTGTGAATGCAGTATATTCTCAATAACACTTCTCTTTGACTTCATTTTGCCAGGAATAGACAGGCACAGTCAAATAGACAGATACACTATGTGGACATCTGCTCGTTGAACATCTCATTCCAAAATCATGGGCATTAATATGGAGTTGGACCCCACTTTGCTGCTATAACAGCCTCCACTCTTCTGGGAAGGCTTGAAACTAAATGTTGGAACGTTGCTGTGGGGACTGGCTTCCATTCAGCCACAAG
The DNA here is from genome assembly GCF_901001165.1 of Salmo trutta. Lineage (NCBI taxonomy): Eukaryota > Metazoa > Chordata > Actinopteri > Salmoniformes > Salmonidae > Salmo > Salmo trutta. The sequence goes on along the minus strand of NC_042979.1, from coordinate 18,463,364 downwards.
AGCATTAGGGAGGTAGGGCACTGATATTGGGCGATTAGGCCTGGCTCGCAGTCTGCGTTCCAATTCATCCCAAAGGTCCGATTGGGTTGAGGTCAGGGCTCTGTGCAGACAAGTCAAGTTCTTCCACACCAATCTTGACAAACCATTTCTGTATGGACCTCGCTTTGTGCAAGGGGGCATTGTCATACTGAAGCAGGAAAGAGCCTTCCCAAAACTGTTGCCACAAGTTGGAAGCACAGAATCATCTAGAATGTCACTGTATGCTGTAGCGTTAAGATTTCCCTTCACTGGAACTAAGGGGTTTAGCCCGAACCATGAAAAACAGCCCCGGACCATTATTCCTCCTCCGCCCGAACTCTACAGTTGGCACTATGCATTGGGACAGGTAGCGTTCTCCTGGCATCCGCCAAACCCAGATTTGTCCGTCGGACTGCCAGATGGTGAAGGGTGATTCATCACTCCAGAGAACTTGTTTCCACTACTCCAGAGTCCAATGGCGGCAAGCTTTACACCACTCCAGCTGACGCTTGGCATTGTACATGGTGCTCTTAGACTTGTGTGTGGCTGCTCGGCCATGGAAACCCATTTAATGAAGCTCCCGACGAACAGTTCTTGTGCTGACGTTGCGTCCAGAGGCAGTTTGGAACTCGGTAGTGAGTGTTGAAATCAAGGACAGATGACTTTTACATATTACGCACTTCAGCACTCGGCGGTTCTGTTCTGTGAGCTTGTGTGTGTGGCCTACCACTTCACGGCTGAGCCGTTGTTGATCCTAGACATTTCCACTTCACAATAACAGCACTTATAGTTGACCAGGGCAGCTCTAGCAGGGCAGACATTTTATGAATTGACTTGTTGGAAAGGTGGCATCGTTGAAAGTCACTGAGCTCTTCAGTATGGGCCATTCTACTGCCAATATTTGTCTATGGAGATTACATGGCTGTGTGCTCGATTTTAGAAAAGATACACATCTTTTTGCTTTGAAGGGCATCATACAGTACATAACGTTCTAGACTGGTGAAATCCATGGCTCTCCTCCCTTACCTTCAGTAGTGCTGAGGTGGGCTGTATCAGGGAGCAGAGCTGGGTCCTATAGTTGGTACCAATTGCTTTCTTTCCAAGCGACTCAGAGCTGTGTCCCCACTGTCCAGAATGACCCCAATGTACCACCTACTCACTTCCATGCTGTCCATTTTCCTCTCTCTGACTTCTTTCAATTTTCCCCACATTCCTTTTCCTTTTTCATCCTTAACCCAGTTCTTTCTTCCCATTCCATGTTATGTAATGTTAATGTCGGATACCACAGTAAATTCTTTAATTGCTAAAAGTTTACTTTACTCCAGAACTAGGGGGTTATGTGTGTGTGGGTGTACAGGAAGAAGACAGCGTAATCAATGTTGTAATCCTGAGTCCTGACAGATTCCACGGGGGGGGGGTAATCAAAAATGAAAGGTGGTGATTGTGGGGATATTTTGGGCTGCACGTAGAGGGTTGGATGCTTCTAAAAAGAGGTCTGCAGAAGACATGACTGAAAATATCAACTTTAGGCCTGCATCAAGTCAGACATATTTAAATAATTCATAGGTATCTATATCACACCCAAGCATGGTTAAGTAAGTCTATTATACGTCTATTACCAGTTTATTACAGTCTAATTACAAGGGTTTGAGGAGGAAAATGTTTCTATCTCAGTATTTCACTTGCAAATACTCTCAGCGACAGTCGCCTCAGATCAAATTACTACACAGACAGTGCACATAAATTAAGCCAAAGCTGAACTAACTATAAGCTAAGAACTCTCCCAGTCCTGTGCTAGCTTCCAGACCTATTTATAGAGTAACTGGGCTGCTAGCCTGATAATGTTGCCATTGGGATGCTGTAGCATAGAGGCTCATACATTCTGATCACATACAGGGAAGAGAGGGGGGATGAGGCGATACGCTACTGTTCCACAAACTCTCGGCTCTTCGTTAAATCCACTGCGGCATTGCTGAGGTACTGCCTGGCCTGCCTCGTTGCTTACCCACTGATGCTTAGCCCTGTAACAGATATTACATAATTGAGAATGTAATTGATCTCCATGGGTTTTTGACTACTTGGTATTGTGTGTTGTGGTTTACTGCCCTATGGTTAATTGATCTAATTGGGCTTTTTCATGCAACATTGTTTTTTTTAATCCTCCATCCTCAGCCCTCCTACTTGACATCATGACTGTGGCCGGTGTCCAGAAGCTGATCAAACGCAAAGGACCCTGGGAGATGACTCCGGGCTTCCTGGACTACTGTGCCATGGACGTGTACTCCTTCCCGGCGGCCCATGCCAGTCGCGCCGCCATGGTATCCAAGTTCCTGCTTTCCCACCTGGTCCTGGCCGTTCCACTCCGCATCCTGCTGGTGCTCTGGGCCTTCCTGGTGGGCATGTCCCGGGTGTTGCTGGGTAGGCACCACCTGACCGACATGGCGTGTGGCTTCGCCCTTGGCCTGCTGCACTTCAGCCTGGTGGAGACGGTGTGGCTGTCGTCCAGCACCTGTCAGACCCTCATCTCTATAGGGACCCTCAGCTGGAGCCCTTTCTATTGAGGGCTATCTATCAAGGCCCTCAACGCTTGTTTGAAGCTGTAAAGCCTGGCTTTATGAAGCCATATAAGTAAGGCCAGGAGTTTTTCCTGACGAGAGTTTTTCCTGATCAGGGCCTACTGTCTAAGGCTGCGTTAGACCTACATATAAGCTTTATCTGTGATGACAATAACTTCTATACACACAATTAGGTCCTATCTGGTTGACCTCATTTACAGTATTTGCAGTAAATGTTATTTGAGGGAGGTAAATGTGCTCGTTGGAGTCATTTTGATCATTGATGCCTCACAGAAAGAAAATGTGGTAGTGTGGATATTTATTAATATTTACAAAGACTTCTATAATGTCTCTACCACCTTTTCTCTTCCAAGGACTAATCATAATGCTTGAGAGCCCACACTGGCGTATATCTAATGTCATTGGTTCTCACTGCTGTCAGTTTCTTTATTTTCTTTCTACCTATTCCACCAATCCTCACCTTCCTCTTTCTCTTCTGCATCCATTTCCTCTTTCCCCCATTCCTTTTTCCTCCTGTCTGTCAACCTTTACCCCTTCTGTCTTTTGTATTTTAATTTAATTGTACTTGATCAAAATATTGCCCAGTACTTTGAAGTGATGAAATGGTTTTCTAAAGGTTTTGAAATGTGTCCACACATGATTGGTCCATTTGCAGATTAAGAAAAGAGATGTTAGGAAGCTCCTTGATTTCCTTTCAATTATGTTGTTGGTATGTTTCTGCTGGAAACTATCAATTGTTAAAACTACCAATTGTTGAGATGGACTGGACTCCAAATGAATATATTTCTGCTGTCATTGAATTGGGCTATTATGTCAAATAAATGAGATCATTGTTGTCTAGATCAGGGATTTTTCTACTGGGTTAAATATTTATCTTATCCAAATAAGTTTCAAAAGTAGGTTTTGATTAGTTTGAGGCTAGCAGTTTCATCATAGATGTGTATGTGTATTCCGTATTGTTTGCCTTCCCTGCAGCAATAAGCATTAACCAAACAGACACTGTCGGTTTGGTAATGATGCTGATTTCATGCCTCACTGACTGAACAACATCTGTGAGAAGTCATCTCCATCAGGCCTGGGCTTACCATTGACACTGTGTATGGGTGTGTGTGTGACGTGGGTATGTGCGGGTGATTGCATGTGTGTCTCTGTGTGTCTGTGTGTGTCTGTGCATGTGTGTGTGCATTGCTTGCATGCATGCATGCATGATCTCTTATGTTTGTGCCTTTGTGAGCCAAATGTAATGTATTTTGGAGGGTTAAGTCACTGAGTAAACCTATGCAGTCTGGGTAAAGTCATGAATGTTCACTGAAGTGTACAAAATATGTATTATACCTGATATCTTTATAAACTCAGCAAAAAAAGAAACGTCCTCTCACTGTCAACTACGTTTATTTTCAGCAAACTTAACATGTGTAAATATTTGTATGAACATAACAAGATTCAACAACTGAGACATAAACTGAACAAGTTCCACAGACATGTGACTAACAGAAATGGAATAATGTGTCCCTGAACAAAGGAGGGGTCAAAATCAAAAGTAACAGTCAATATCTGGTGTGGCCACCAGATGCATTAAGTACTGCAGTGCATCTCCTCCTCTTGGACTGCACCAGATTTGCCAGTTCTTGCTATGAGATGTTACCCCACTCTTCCACCAAGGCACCTGCAAGTTTCCGGACATTTCTGGGGGGAATGACCCTAGCCCTCACCCTCCGATCCGACAGGTCCCAGACATGCTCAATTGGATTGAGATGCGGGCTCTTTGCTGGCCATGGCAGAACACTGACATTCCTGTCTTGCAGGAAATCATGCACAGAACGAGCAGTATGGCTGGTGGCATTGTCATGCTGGAGGGTCATGTCAGGATGAGCCTGCAGGAAGGGTACCACATGAGGGAGGAGGATGTCTTCCCGTAACGCACTGCGTTGAAATTGCCTGCAATGACAACAAGCTCAGTCCGATGATGCTGTAACACACCCCCCCAGACTATGATGGACCTCCACCTCCAAATCGATCACGCTCCAGAGTACAGGCCTCAGTGTGACGCTTATTCCTTCGACGATAAACGCGAATCCGACCATCACCCCTGGTGAGACAAAACCACGACTCGTCAGTGAAGAGCACTTTTTGCCAATCCTGTTTGGTCCAGCGACGGTGGGTTTGTGCCCATAGGCGACGTTGTTGCCGGTGATGTCTTGTGAGGACCTGCCTTATAACAGGCCTACAAGCCCTCAGTCCAGCCTCTCTCAGCCTATTGTGGACAGTCTGAGCACTGATGGAGGGATTGTGCGTTCCTGGTGTAACTCAGGTAGTTGTTGTGCCATCCTGTACCTATCCTGCATGTGTGATGTTTGGATGTATCGATTCTTTGCAGGTGTTGTTACACGTGGTTTGCCACTGTGAGGATGATCAGCTGTCCGTCCTGTCTCCCTGTATCGCTGTCTTAGGCGTCTCACAGTACGGACATTGCAATTTATTGCCCTGTCCACATCTGCAGTCCTCATGCCTTCTTGCAGCATCCCCAAGGCACGTTCAAGCAGATGAGGAGGGACCCTGGGCATCTTTCTTTTGGTGTTTTTCAGAGTCAGTCGAAAGGCCTCTTTAGTGTCCTAAGTTTTCATAACTGTGACCTTAATTGCCTACCGTCTGTAAGCTGTTAGTGTCTTAACGACCGTTCCACAGGTGCATGTTCATTAATTGTTTATGGTTCATTGAACAAGCATGGGAAACAGTGTTTAAACGCTTTACAATGAAGATCTGTGAAGTTATTTGGATTTTTACTAATTATCTTTGAAAGACAGGATCCTGAAAAAGGGATGTTTCTTTTTTTGCTGAGTATACCTACTGTATGCTTTCATTCACATATTTCATTTATTGGTCTTCTGCTGATAATCTCTTTTGGCTGTTTATTTTTGTTGTGATATTATGGACTTGGGAACCAAACTATTTAAGCCGTAGCCTTTTTGCTGCCACAAAAAAAAATATATTTAATTGGGTTGGACCTGTATGTATAGATACAATATTGCATTTGTGCAAGTCAGCATGATTTGTTTTGCACAAGGATGATAAAAAAGTCATATTTTCATGCAGTGTTTCAATTTATCCAGTCTAATTTACAAAATTAAGAAGATGGATTGATAGTCTTTGTAAGATGTGGACTCTGAAAAAGTGGAATGTCTTGTTCAGTATTTCCTAGGTTGTTTATGCATGCTCATAAATACACCATTTGCCTTGACTAATTTTCGTGTTGTTTTTCTATGAGTGTACGCATCCGTGTGTGACATGTATGTTTTGATTGTGGTGTATCAAATCAAAGTTTACTGGTCGCGTACACAGTTTAGAAGATGTTATAGCGGGTGAAGTGAAATGCTTATGTTACTACCTCCTAACAACGCAGTAAAATGTCATACAAGTACACAAATAATCACACAAAACGACACAAGTAATCAAGAAATGTCAGAACGAATCCAATTAACAACCCAAATTGCATTTGTAACAGTAATCAAAATGAAATCTAAACATACACTACCATTCAAAAGTTTGGGGTCACTTAGAAATGTCCTTGTTTTTGAAAGAAAAGCACATTTTTCGTTCATTAAAATAACATCAAATTTATAGGAAATACAGTTTAGACATTGTTAATGTTGTAAATGACTATTGTAGCTGGAAACGGGTGTTTTTTATGGAATATCTACATAGGCGTTCAGAGGCCCATTATCAGCTGTAACGGGTTGGCAGTCGTGGTGAAGGAATGAGGCACAGGAAGCAGCGAGCACAGGGTAGTGGCGTATTTAATTTACACTCACTCATCAAACAAATACTCCCAAACACAGGGGAGAAAATACACACGGCGTAAAATAGCGCCGACACGAACATGAGCCGTCACAATAGAAATAATCCCGCACAACACGGAAGCGGACCAGCTAACATAAATAGCCCCGCTAATTAACCAAACTAACACAGGTGTACAAAACCAAAAAGAAGGGAAAACCAAAAAGGGAATCAATGGTAGCTAATAGGCCGGTGACGATGACCGCCGAGCACCACCCGAGCAGGAGGGGGCGCCACCGTCGGTGGGAATCGTGACAGTACCCCCCTCCTGACGCGCGGCTCCCGCAGCGCGCCGACACCGGCCTCGAGGACGACCCGGAGGGCGAGGCGCAGGGCGATCCGGACGGAGGCGATGGAAATCCTTCAACATGGATGGGTCCAAGACGTCCTCTGCTGGCACCCAGCACCTCTCCTCCGGGCCATACCCCTCCCAGGCCCCTCGCCCGGCGTCTCGAGTCCAGAATGGCCCGTATGCTGTACGCCGGGGACCCCCCGATGTCCAGAGGGGGTGGAGGGACCTCCGGCACCTCACCTTCCTGCAGGGGACCAGCTACCACCGGCCTGAGGAGAGACACATGAAACGAGGGGTTAATACGGTAATAGGAAGGGAGTTGTAACCAATAACACACCTCGTTTATCCTCCTCAGGACTTTAAAGGGCCCCACACACTGCGGCCCCAGCTTCCGGCAGGGCACGCGGAGGGGCAGGTTCCGGGTCGAGGGGCAGGTTCCGGGTCGAGAGCCAGACCCTGTCTCCCGGTACGAACACGGGTGCCTCACTGCGGTGGCAGTCAGCACTCCTCTTCTGCCGTCCACTGGCCTCCTTCAGGGAGTCCTGGACGGCTCTCCAGGTCTCCTTGGAGTGCTGTACCCAGTCCTCCACCGCAGGAGCCTCGGTCTGGCTCCGGTGCCATGGTGCCAGGACCGGCTGGTAACCCATAACACACTGAAAGGGTGACATGTTAGTAGAGGAGTGGCGAAGTGAGGTCTGGGCTAACTCAGCCCAGGGAATGTACCTCGCCCACTCCCCTGGCCGGTCCTGGCAATACGACCTCAGAAACCTGCCCACCTCCTGGTTCACCCTCTCCGCCTGCCCATTGCTCTCGGGGTGAAAACCCGGAGGTCAAACTGACCGAGACCCCCAGCCGCTCCATAAACGCCCTCCAGACCCTGGATGTGAACTGGGAACCTCGATCAGAGACAATGTCCTCCGGCACCCCGTAGTGCCGGAAGACGTGGGTAAATAGGGCCTCCGCAGTCTGCAGGGCCGTAGGGAGACCGGGCAACGGGAGGAGATGGCAGGACTTAGAGAACCGATCCACAACCACCAGAATCGCAGTGTTCCCCTGAGAGGGGGGAAGATCTGTCAAGAAATCTATAGACAGGTGCGACCATGGCCGTTGTGGAACGGGGAGGGGCTGTAACTTCCCTCCTTTTTCTTCACAAAAAAGAAACTTGAGGAGGTGGGTGAGATGGAGGGCCGAATGTACCCCTGTCCCAGGGATTCCGTGACATATGTCTCCATAGCTGCCGTCTCCTCCTGTGACAAGGGGTACACGTGACTCTTGGGAAGCGCAGTGTTAACCTGGAGATCTATCGCACAATCCCCCTGTCGATGGGGTGGTAATTTAGTCGCCCTCTTTTTACAGAAGGCGATCGCCAAATCGGCGTACTCAGGGGGAATGTGCACGGTGGACACCTGGTCTGGACTCTCCACCGACGTGGCACCTATGGAAACTCCTAGACACCTCCCTGAACACTCCTCTGACCACCCCTGGAGAACCCCCTGTTTCCACGAAATACGGGGATTGTGACCAGCCAGCCAGGGGACCCCCAGCACCACCGGAAACGCAGGTGAATCAATAAGGAAAAAACTAATGCGTTCCTTATGATTCCCCTGCGTTACCATGTCCAGTGGCACCGTAGACTCCCTGACTAGCCCTGACCCTAATGGTCGGCTATCTAGGGAGTGCACGGAGAAGGGGGATCTATCGGCACCCGCGGAATGCCCAGCTTAATGGCAAGTCCACGATCCATAAAGTTCCCAGCTGCGCCTGAATCGACTAGCACCCTATGCTGGGAAGAGGGATGTTCTGCCTGCCCTCTCGACTCCCAGACTGGCTCCTCCAGCACCGGTCGGCCGTGTGTCCTCTCCGACCACAGCTGGTGCAGGAGGAGCCAGCTCCTCCGGTGCCCCTTGGCACGGCCCCCCCTACCTCCATAGGGGTAGGGGCGGGGGTGCACGGAGGTGGAACGGGCAGGACCCTCTCAGAACGCCCGCGGGCAGCCAGCAGATTGTCCAAAGGAATGGACATGTCGATGAGCTCGTCCAGGGATAGAGCGGCATCTCGACAGGCCAGCTCCCTGCGGACGTCCGACCGGAGACTGCATCTATAGTGGTCTATGAGGGCCCTGTCGTTCCACCTTGCCCCAGCAGCCAAGGTCCTGAACTCCAACGCGAAGTCCTGAGCGCTCCTCGTCTCCTGCCTGAGGTGGAACAGCCGTTCACCCGCCGCTCTTCCTTCCGGAGGGTGGTCGAACACGGCCCGAAAGCGGCGGGTGAACTCTGGATAATGGTCCCTCGCCGAGTCTGGGCCATTCCAGACCGCATTAGCCCACTCCAGAGCTCGGCCCGTCAGGCAGGAAATGAGGGCACTCACGCTCTCCTCTCCTGAGGGAGCAGGTCTGATGGTGGCCAGGTACAGCTCGAGCTGGAGCAGAAATCCCTGGCACCCAGCCGCCGCCCCATCGTACTCCCTCGGGAGCGCCAAACGAAGCGCGCCTGAGCCAGACGTAGTGGGAGGAGGAGGTGGCTGCATCGGAGGAGCCGGAGGTGGAGAGAGGAGACCACTTCTCTCCCATTGGTCCATCCTCTCCATCATCTGGTCCATCGCGGATCCTATGCGGTGGAGGACCGTAGTGTGGTGGAGGACGCGTTCCTCCATTGAGGGGACAGGGGTGGCCGCTGCTCCTGCTGATTCCATGCCTTTTCGTGGTGCGGGATTCTGTAACGGGTTGGCAGTCGTGGTGAAGGAATGAGGCACAGGAAGCAGCGGGCACAGGGTAGTGGCGTATTTAATTTACACTCACTCATCAAACAAATACTCCCAAACACAGTATTTTAAAAGGTTAATTGATCATTAGAAAACCCTTTTGCAATTATGTTAGCACAGGTGAAAACTGTTGTCCTGATTAAAGAAGCAATAAAACTGGCCTTTAGACGAGTTGAGTTCCAACTAAAATCAGGTTCCGTTAAAATCAGCCGTTTCCAGCTGCAATAGTCATTGTGTGTCAGTGGCGGTCACCTTGTTCTATTACATCATATTGGATGACTGTCATTCATATTCCATTCACCCAGCTCAATGTAACATCGATAGGTTTAGGCTACTACATAATACTCAAATTTTCCCTTTATCCATCATGAGGTTGCATTAATCTAACCTATGAATGAAAGTTTACAATGAAGGTAAACAGGTCGAGAGAATTTCGTGTAATCAATGTGACAGATAGTGACACATTCAATACCGCCTTGCACACTCTTGCCTGAATCTAGCTGATCTAGTGTGTAGTTGCAAACAGTTGCAAACAAGAGTTTTGTTCCGTTTGCTTCTGTTAAAGAAATGTTTTTCAACAGAATCGGCGCAATGAATACACACCTGATCACACGCAAACACACTTCCATTTCATTGCAGCCACATACAAACAGCTTGTTGTATATACAATTCCTTCTCGCATCTATCTACTTCAGTGCACAACACATCAGCTGTCTGTGACCAGGCAAAAAAAAACTTTCCAAACCAAACCTTCATATCCTGACCGTTAACTGCTACACACAGCCTATATTGTTGTCACCATATTAGCTAATTTCATAGTCAACATAGCTACTTGAACTAACATGCTGACCAGACCGCTCGCGTGCGTGCGTCTGCGTGCGCCAACTCATGCATGTTGATTTTGTCCACCCACACCAGGCGCGATCAGGACAAGCAGGTTGAATCAACTATATTAATTCCGAGCCCTGAATTAATCTCTCCTCCTTCAGGCTTCTTCTTCTTCTTCTTTGGACTTAAAATGGCAGTTGGAAACCAACTTTAAGGTGCATTACCACCACCAACTGGACTGGAGTGTGGACCTTAGTTAATCTTTCAATCACTCACATGGGTATATGCTCCTAAAAACCAATGAGGAAATGAGAGAGGCGGGACATGCAGCCAAGTTCTATTTTAGCCCCTGGCTATGCAGACGCTTGTTGACACGCATGAGCAATCTGGGTGCAATGATTGAATAACATGTATGTGTACATTTGTTTTGCAACGCTCATGCACACGACGCGAGTGGAGTGGTCAGCATGTAACACATTAGTAAAACCGCTACAATCATGCAGTATAGTGTACAGTCAGCAGAAAGCAGTTTAGCAGTTACACCGGCAGGCCCCAGTGGCAATACATTAATAAAACCAAAAGCTTACCTTGACTTAGAAGAGTTCCAGTGTTGGATAGCCATAGCCAGCTAGTTAGCATAGCATCCCTTTCCGTTTGAGCCAGGTGCATTCAATGCTAGCTAAGTAAGTGAAAGTGAAAAAAAACATACTACGAAATATCTCTCTCTCTCTCTCAGTCAACAACTCACCACATTGTATGCACTGCAGTACTGGCTACTGTAGCTGTAGCTTCTGCTTTCAGTCAGTGCTTAATTTGAGCCGGATCCTGCCGGAACAGGATCCGGCACCTCTCAGATTTGACTTATTTTGTTCTGGCACCTATTTGCCCGGAACCAGTACCTCTCGCAGCATGATTTATTAATTGTTTTACTGTTCGCACTGTAAACATTTTAATAAAAGCGATCAGAGTTAAATCAAGTTGCCTCCTCGTTATTTCTCCCCCCCCAATGAAAAACCATCATGTAAAAGAGCGGGGATCCTTCTGTAGTGAATGATTTGTCCCAAATACAATGCTTCTAGTTTTATAAATATATAGGGCTAACTTATTCCTTGCCACCAATTCTGAAACTAGCTGCAGCTCTTTGTTAAGTGTTGTAGTCATTTCAGCTTCTGTACTAGCTGACATGTATAGTGTTGAGTCATCTGCATACATAGACACACTGGCTTTACTCAAAAGCCAGTGGCATGTCAGCATGTAAATCAGCTAGAAAGATGTGTCGGCATCGATTAATTGTCTCTGGCCCCCTCCCAGTTAGGGGGAGTGATGAGCTCTACAGCAGAGTCTCACAACTCAATCGCTGGATGAAAACTGTTTTCTGCCCCTCCCAAAAGATAGAATTTGTAGATAACTGGCCCTCTTTCTGGGATTCACCCACAAACAGGACCAAGCCTGGCCTGCTGAGGAGTGACGGACTCCATCCTAGCTGGAGGGGTGCTCTCATCTTATCTACGAACATAGACAGGGCTCTAACTCCTCTAGCTCCACAATGAAATAGGGTGCAGGCCAGGCAACAGGCTGTTAGCCAGCCTGCCAGCTTAGTGGAGTCTGCCACTAGCACAGTTAGCGTAGTCAGCTCAGCTTTCCCCATTGAGACCGTGTCTGTGCCTCGATCTAGGTTGGGCAAAATTAAAAATGGCGGTGTTCGCTTCAGTAATCTTACTAGTATAAAGACCTCCTCCATTCCTGCCATTATTGAAAGAGATTGTGATACTTCACATCTCAAAATTGGGTTACTTAATGTTAGATCCCTCACTTCCAAGGCAGTTATAGTCAATGAACTAATCACTGATCATAATCTTGATGTGATTGGCCTGACTGAAATATGGCTTAAGCCTGATGAATTTACTGTGTTAAATGAGGCCTCACCCCCTGGTTACACTAGTGACCATACCCCCCGTGCATCCGGCAAAGGCGGAGGTGTTGCTAACATTTACGATAGCAAATTTCAATTTACAAAAAAAAAAACAATGACGTTTTCGTCTTTTGAGCTTCTAGTCATGAAATCAATGCAGCCTACTCAATCACTTTTTATAGCTACTGTTTACAGGCCTCCTGGGCCATATGCAGTGTTCCTTACTGAGTTCCCTGAATTCCTATCGGATCTTGTAGTCATAGCAGATAATATTCTAATTTTTGGTGACTTTAACATTCACATGGAAAAGTCCACAGACCCACTCCAAAAGGCTTTCGGAGCCATCATCGACTCAGTGGGTTTTGTCCAACATGTCTCTGGACCTACTCACTGCCACAGTCATACTCTGGACCTAGTTTTGTCCCATGGAATAAATGTTGTGGATCTTAATGTTTTTCCTCATAATCCTGGATTATCGGACCACCATTTTATTGCGTTTACAATTGCAACAAATAATCTGCTCAGACCCCAACCAAGGAAGATTAAAAGTCGTGCTATAAATTCTCAGACAACCCAAAGATTCCTTGATGCCCTTCCAGACTCCCTCTGCCTACCCAAGGACGTCAGAGGACAAGAATCAGTTAACCACCTAACCGAGGAACTCAATTTAACCTTGCGCAATACCCTAGATGCAGTTGCACCCCTAAAAATTAAAAACATCTGTCATAAGAAACTAGCTCCCTGGTATACAGAAAATACACGAGCTCTGAAGCAAGCTTCCAGAAAATTGGAACGGAAATGGCGCCACACTAAACTGGAAGTCTTCCGACTAGCTTGGAAAGACAGTACCGTGCAGTATCGAAGAGCCCTCACTGCTGCACGATCATCCTATTTTTCCAACTTAATTGAGGAAAATAAGAACAATCCGAAATTTCTTTTTGACACTGTCGCAAAGCTAACTAAAAAGCAGCATTCGCAAATGGAGGATGGCTTTCACTTCAGCAGTAATAAATTTATGAACTTCTTTGAGGAAAAGATCATGATCATTAGAAAGCAAATTACGGACTCCTCTTTAAATCTGGGTATTCCTCCAGGGCTCCATTGTCCTGAGTCTGCACAACTCTGCCAGGACCTAGGATCAAGGGAGATACTAAAGTGTTTTAGTACTATATCTCTTGACATAATGATGAAAATAATCATGGCCTCCAAACCCTCAAGCTGCATACTGGACCCTATTCCAACTAAACTACTGAAAGAGCTGCTTCCTGTGCTTGGCCCTCCTATGTTGAACATAATAAACGGCTCTCTATCCACCTGATGTGTACCAAGCTCACTAAAAGTGGCAGTAATAAAGCCTCTCTTGAAAAAGCCAAATCTTGACCCAGAAATTATAAAAAACTATCGGCCTATATCGAATCTTCCATTCCTCTCAAAAATTTTAGAAAAAGTTGTTGCGCAGCAACTCACTGCCTTCCTGAAGACAAACAATTTATACGAAACGCTTCAGTCTGGTTTTAGACCCCATCATAGCACTGAGACTGCACTTGTGAAGGTGGTAAATGACCTTTTAATGACGTCAGACCGAGGCTCTGCATCTGTCCTCATGCTCCTAGATCTTAGTGCCGCTTTTGATACCATCGATCACCACATTCTTTTGGAGAGATTGGAAACCCAAATTGGTCTACATGGACAAGTTCTGGCCTGGTTTAGATCTTATCTGTCGGAAAGATATCAGTTTGTCTCTGTGAATGGTTCGTCCTCTGACAAATCAATTGTAAATTTCGGTGTTCCTCAAGGTTCCGTTCTAGGACCACTATTGTTTTCACTATATATTTTACCTCTTGGGGATGTCATTCGAAAACATAATGTTAAATTTCACTGCTATGCGGACGACACACAGCTGTACATTTCAATGAAACATGGTGAAGCCCCAAAATTGCCCTCGCTAGAAGCCTGTGTTTCAGACATAAGGAAGTGGATGGCTGCAAATTTTCTACTTTTAAACTCGGACAAAACAGAGATGCTTGTCCTAGGTCCCAAGAAACAAAGAGATCTTCTGCTGAATCTGACAATTAATCTGGATGGTTGTACAGTCGTCTCAAATAAAACTGTGAAGGACCTCGGCGTTACTCTGGACCCTGATCTCTCTTTTGAAGAACATATCAAGACTGCTTCAAGGACAGCTTTTTTCCATCTACGTAACATTGCAAAAATCAGAAACTTTCTGTCCAAAAATGACGCAGAAAAATTAATCCTTGCTTTTGTTACTTCTAGGCTCGACTACTGCAATGCTCTACTTTCCGGCTACCCGGATAAAGCACTAAACAAACTTCAGTTAGTGCTAAATACGGCTGCTAGAATCCTGACTAGAACCAAAAAATTTGATCATATTACTCCAGTGCTAGCCTCCCTACACTGGCTTCCTGTTAAGGCAAGGGCTGATTTCAAGGTTTTACTGCTAACCTACAAAGCATTACATGGGCTTGCTCCTACCTATCTTTCCGATTTGGTCCTGCCGTACATACCTACACGTACGCTACGGTCACAAGACGCAGGCCTCCTAATTGTTCCTAGAATTTCTAAGCAAACGGCTGGAGGTAGGGCTTTCTCCTATAGAGCTCCATTTTTATGGAATGGTCTGCCTACCCATGTGAGAGACGCAGACTCAGTCTCAACCTTTAAGTCTTTACTGAAGACTTATCTCTTCAGTAGGTCCTATGATCAAGTATAGTCTGGCCCAGGAGTGTGAAGGTGAACGGAAAGGCTGGAGCAACGAACCGCCCTTGCTGTCTCTGCCTTGTCGGTTCCCCTCTTCCCACTGGGATTCTCTGCCTCTAACCCTTTTACAGGGGCTGAGTCACTGACTTACTGGTGTTCTTCCATGCCGTCCATGGGAGGGGTGCGTCACTTGAGTAGGTTGAGCCACTGACGTGGTCTTCCTGTCTGGGTTGGCGCCCCCCCCTTGGGTTGTGCCGTGGCGGAGATCTTTGTGGGCTATACTCGGCCTTGTCTTCGGACGGTAAGTTGGTGGTTGTAGATATCCCTCTAGTGGTGTGGGGGCTGTGCTTTGGCAAAGTGGGTGGGGTTATATCCTGCCTGTTTGGCCCTGTCCGGGGGTATCATCGGATGGGGCCACAGTGTCTTCTGATCCCTCCTGTCTCAGCCTCCAGTATTTATGCTGCAGTAGTTTATGTGTCGGGGGGCTAGGGTCAGTCTGTTACATCTGGAGTATTCTCTTGTCTTATCCGGTGTCCTGTGTGAATGTAAATATGCTCTCTCTAATTCTCTCTTTCTCTCTTTCTTTCTTTCTCTCGGAGGACCTGAGCCCTAGGACCATGCCTCAGGACTACCTGGCATGATGACTCCTTGCTGTCCCCAGTCCACCTGGCCATGCTGCTGCTCCAGTTTCAACTGTTCTGCCTGCAGCTACGGAACCCTGACCTGTTCACCGGACGTGCTTGTTGCACCCTCGACAATTACTATGATTATTATTATTTGACCATGCTGGTCATTTACGAACATTTTAACATCTTGACCATGTTCTGTTATAATATCCACCCGGCACAGCCAGAAGAGGACTGGCCACCCCTCATAGCCTGGTTCCTCTCTAGGTTTCTTCCTAGGTTTTTGGCCTTTCTCAGGAGTTTTTCCTAGGGAGTTTTTCCCAGCCACCGTGCTTATTTCACATGCATTGCTTGCTGTTTGGGGTTTTAGGCTGGGTTTCTGTACAGCACTTTGAGATTTCAGCTGATGTACGAAGGGCTATATAAATAAATTTGATTTGATTTGATTTGATGTCGTTAGTAAAAACAGAAAAAAGTAAGGGGCTGAGATAGCTGCCCTGGGGAATTGCTGATTCTACCTGGATTATGTAGGAGAGGCTTCCATTAAACCCCCAGTAGAGTTGAAAATGTGATGGAAACCCATTTTTTATTTGATACATGGGAATTTAACCTAAAATGTTATTTTTATATACACGACATCATCACGCACAGACTTTTATTTACTATAAGTCAGTTCGATGGAAACACATTTCTGGTGGGAAAATGCGCATATTATTTTATGCAGATGTTAGAATATTTGCATGAAAATCTGTCGCAAATTGGATGGAAACCTAGCAAATATCTGATTTAAAAACATTATAGGTTCAGATAGCAGTTTTCTGCTCCATGAAGGCTTGCTTGCTAGCTAGCCAAGTAATTTGTTGTACATCCTTAACATGTTTTTTCCTAGTCAATACATGCATTCCGTGTCTGATTACTATCAATTCAACAACCTCTCTGTATTGTGTTGCACCATTGGATTTAGGGGCTATGTTACCAGCTAAAGATGCACTATGCTGAAATCGCTCTTCCATTTCCTGGTTTCTAAAATTCAAATAGTTTGCCTAATTTCAGTTTATGTGACAAAACAAGCACGTATAGTGTAGAGAATTGTACCATCTAAATATCTTTTCCATAACCAAAAATATTGTGTTTTCAGCTGTTTGAAGCTGGTGTACAAAACCAAAACTTAAGAAAGGGAAGCATAGAAACGGTACACATAGAACATATCTTCCACTTCTTAGAAATGTGTGTTATAGATCTAACAAGTCTACGTGAATTTGGTCTGGAGAGAGAAGAACAGTCTATGACAAGGGTGTCTGGAGTCTTTGACAATTTTTAGGACCTTCCTCTGACACCGCCTGGTATAGAGGGCCTGGATGGCAGGAAGCTTGGCCCCAGTGATGTACTGGGCCGTTCACACTACCCTCTGTAGTGCCTTGTGGTTGGAGGCTGAGCAGTTGCCATACCAGGCAGCGATGCAACCAGTCAGGATGCTCTCGATGGTGCAGCTGAAAATGCCAAATCTTTTCAGTCTCCTGAGGGGAAATAGGTTTTGTCGTGCCCTCTTCACAACTGTTTTGGTGTGCTTGGACCATGTTAGTTTGTTGGTGATGTGGACACCAAGGAACTTGAAGCACTCAACCCGCTCCACTGCAGCCCTGACGATGAGAATGGGGGCGCACTCGGTCCTCTTTTTCCTGTAGTCCACAATCATCTCCTTTGTCTTGATCAAGTTGAGGGAGAGGTTGTTGTCCTGGCACCACATGGCCAAGTCTCTGACCTCCTCCCTATAGGCTGTCTCATCGTTGTCAGTGATCAGGGCTACCACTGTTGTGTCATCAGCAAATTGAATGATGGTGTTGGAGTCGTGCCTGACCGTGCAGTCATGAGTGAACGGGGAGTACAGGAGGGACCTGAGCACGCACCCCTGAGGGGCTCCTGTGTTGAGGATCAGCGTGGCGGATGTGTGGTTACCTACCCTTACCACCTGGGGGCGGCCCGTCAGGAAGTCCAGTATCCAGTTTCAGAGGGAGGTGTTTAGTCCCAGGGTCCTTAGCTTATTGATGAGCTTTGAGGGCACTATGGTGTTGAACGCTGAGCTGTATTCAATGAATAGCATTCTCACATAGGTGTTCCTTTTGTCCAGGTGGGAAAGGGTAGTGTGGAGTGCAATGGAGATTGCATCATCTGTGGATCTGTTGGGGCGGTATGCAAATTGGAGGGGATCTAGGGTTTCTGGAATGATGGTGTTGATGTGAGCCATGACCAGCCTTTCAAGGCACTTCATGGCTACAGACGTGAGTGCTACGGGTCGGTAGTAGTTTAGGCAGGTTACCTTAGTGTTCTTGGGCACAGGGACTATGGTGGTCTGCTTAAAACATGTTGGTATTACAGACTCGGACAGGGAGAGGTTGAAAATGTCAGTGAAGGTAAAGGTAAAGGTCTTATATCGGCTGCGGAGAGCGTGAACAGTGTTCCGGAACAGCTGGTACTCTCATGCATGTTTCAGTGTTATTTGCCTCGAAGCGAGCATAGAAGTAGTTTAGCTTGTCTGATAGGCTTGTGTCACTGGGCAGCTCTCGGCTGTGCTTCCCTTGTAGTCTGTAATGGTTTGCAAGCCCTGACGCATCCGACAAGCGTCATAGCCGGTGTAGTACGATTCGATCTCAGTCCTGTATTGACGCTTTGCCTGTTTGATGGTTCGTCAGAGGGCATAGCGGGATTTCTTATAAGCTTCCCGAGTTATAGTCCCGCTCCTTGAAAGCGGCAGCTCTAGCCCTTAGCTCAGTGCGGATGCTGCCTGTAATCCATGGCTTCTGGTTGGGGTCTGTATGTACGGTCACTGTAGGGACGACATCATCGATGCACTTATTGATGAAGCCAATGACAGATGTGGTGTACTCCTCAATGCCATCGGAGGAAACCCGGAACATATTCCAGTCTGTGCTAACAAAACAGTCCTGTAGCTTAGCATCTGTTTCATCTGACCACTTTTTTATTGATCTAGTCATTGCTTCCAGCTTTAATTTTTCTTGCAAGCAGGAATCAGGAAGATATAATTATGGTCAGGTTTGCCAAATGGAGGGCAAGGGAGAGCTTTGTATGTGTTTCTGTGTGTGGAGTATAGGTGGTCCAGAGTTCTTTTTCCTCTGGTTGCACATTTAACATGCTGATAGAAGTTTGGTAAAAACGGATTTAAGTTTCCCTACATTAAAGTCCCCGGCTACTAGGAGCGCCGCCTCTGGGTGAGCGTTTTCTTGTTTGCTTATGGCGGAATACAGCTCATTCAATGCTGTCTTAGTGCTAGCCTCTGACTGTGGTGGTATGTAAACAGCTACAAAGAATACAAATGAAAACTCTCTCGGTAGGTAGTGTGGTCTACAGCTTATCATGAGAAACTCTACCTCAGGCGAGCAATAGCTCGAGACTTCCTTAGATATCGTGCACCAGCTGTTGTTTACAAAAATACGTAGACCCCTTGTCTTACCAGACGCCACTGTTATATACTGCCGGTACATTGTATAACCAGCCAGCTGTATGTTGATGTTGTTGACTCCGTGAAGCATAAGATGTTGCAGTTTTTAATGTCCTGTTGGTAGTTTAATCTTCCGTGTAACTCGTCGATTTTATTATCCAAAGATTGCATGTTTGCAAGCAGAATGGAGAGAAGTGGGGGTTTATTCGATCACCTGCGAATTTTCAGAAGGCAGCCGGACCTTCGGCCCCTTATTCTTCGCCTCCTCTTCACGCATATCACGGGGACTGGGGCCTGTTCCTGAGGAATCAGCGTATCCTTCGCGTCGGGCTTGTCAGTTGAAAAAGTGGATTCTGCTAGTCCATGGTGAGTAATTGCAGTCCTGATGTCTATAAGTTAATTTCGGTCATAAGAGACGGTAGCGGCATTATGTACAAATATAAGTAATGTACAAAAGTAAGTAAAAAAATAAGTTACAAACCACGCAAATAAGTGAACAATAAAACACAATTGGCTGTGGGCACGTAAAACGTCTGCCATCTTCTACGCACCATTTTTTTAATTGTGTAAAAATGCACAATTGTTATGATGATGGTTCAAGATAATCTTATAATTGTTATAAAAATAAAATGTGAAGTATGAAATTACTAATTAAAGGTTAATCTGAGACAATTTGATCATGCTTATGAATATGTAAAACAACATAATGATGGCATATTGAAGTGCCCAAACAATACATTCACTGATTCACACACATTGACACACCCTGTCAATCTATTCACACACATTGACACACCCTGTCAATCTATTCACACACAGGGAGGAAGTTAGCGAGTTATCAAGAACAGCAACCGTGTGCTATTGGCTTGGCTTTCTGTGTAACAAATGGTGTGTGCTGCCTAGTTGACATATACTCCATATTTGTATTATATTCCTACTGTTCCCACAGAGCTGTCCATTCTGAGTCAACCTAGAACCATGACCCCACTTGTCCTGTTCTACCACTGACCAACTGCTTTTAGACCCTACTGCAACTCCCCACTTGTCCAGCTATCGTTTCTTTCAGGTCCTTCCTGAGTTGTTTGATTGGACTGCTGACTCTGCCAAGGACCAATAGCAGCGTTTCCCAAACACGGTCCTGGGGACCCCAAGGAGTGGACATGTTGGGGTTTTGCCCTAGCACAACTACACAGCTGATTCAAATAATCAACTCATAATCAAGCTTACATAGATCTATATATTTCAATTATGTGATATACATTTCATGTTCAATACATTTAGTTCCATGTTGCTAATTGTAGGCTACTGCCTGTAATTTGTGCATCTATATATTTAGTGATGTGTAACAACATGTGTGCAACAAGGTTATTATAGTTTGTGGGGTGGGGAGGAGAGGAAAGGGGAGGAGAGGAGAGCTACAAAGTCTCCTGAGAGACTTGAAAATCGGGAGATAGCAGACATTCATACACTACAAAGTATGTGAAGACTGTTATTTCCTTTCCTTGGGAGAAGAAAAACAGATACAGTTGAAGTCAGAGGTTTACATACACTTAGGTTGGAGTCATTAAAACTCATTTTTCAACCACTCCACAAATTTCTTGTTAACAAACTATAGTTTTGGCAAGTCGGTTAGGACATCTACTTTGTGCATGACACAAGTGATTTTTCCAACAATTGTTTACAGACAGATTATTTCACTTACAATTCACTGTATCACAATTTCAGTGGGTCAGAAGTTTACATACACTAAGTTGACTGTGTCTTTAAACAGCTTGAAAATTCCAGAAAATGATGTCATGCTTTAGAAGCTTCTGATAGGCTAATTGACATAATTTGAGTCAATTGGAGGTGTACCTGTGGATGTGTTTCAAGGCCTACCTTCAAACTCATTACCTCTGCTTGACATCATGGGAAAATCAAAAGAAAATAAATCAGCCAAGAACTCAGAAAATAAATTGTAGACCTCCACAAGTCTGGTTCATCCTTGGGAGCAATTTCCAAACGCCTGAAGGTACCACGTTCATCTGTACAAACAATAGTACGCAAGTATAAACACCATGGGACCACGCAGCCGTCATACCGCTCAGGAAAGAGACGTGTTCTGTTTCCTAGAGATGAACGTACTTTGGTGCGAAAAGTGCAAATCAATCCCAGAACAACAACAAAGGACCTTGTGAAGATGCTGGAGGAAACAGGTACAAAAGTATCTATATCCACAGTAAACGAGTCCTATATCGAGTCCTATAACCTGAAAGGCCGCTCAGCGAGGAAGAAGCCACTGCTCCAAAACCGGCATAAAAAAGCCAGACCACGGTTTGCAACTGCACATGGGGACAAAGATCATACTTTTTGGAGAAATGCCCTCTGCTCTGATGAAACAAAAATGTAATTGTGAAACACTGAGTTTACATGTATTTGGCTAAGGTGTATGTAAACTTCTGACTTAAACTATATTTGTATTTATTGATCCCCATTAGTTGTTGCTAAGGCACCAGCTAATCTTCCTGGGGTACTCTAAGGGCCGACTATAGTACAGTTTTAAAATGAGCTCATTAATTAATCACGACTTATACGAGGGTAGGAAATCTAGTGTTGCGTGTTTGTTTCGTGTTTGTGCATCCTTCTGTTCAGTCACATTTAAGAGAATATTTTGCCTAGAGTGTGCAGTGTCTAAAACATTCATGACGAGCGAGAAGATGAGAATTGCTAGTGGAACATGGAATGTTTGTAAGCATTCAGAGTGCTACATGTAGTCTGATCTATTTTCCCCCTCCCTACACAACACAGAAATCAGGAAACTGTAGAAACACAATGTCTGATTTAGTGCATCACAACACAGAAATCAGGAAACTGTAGAAACACAATGTCTGATTTAGTGCATCACAACACAGAAATCAGGAGCGTTTAATTCTATTCAGGTTTTTTAAATTTTTTCAAATGTTTTATTTTGTGTCAGTTTGATAAAAACATTTATATTTTGTTTTTATATCTATTTATTTCATTTTCACTTTTGGTGTTAGGGACAGAAAGTAGCCTTATGCGTAGGAGGCTAGGAGCCATTTATGTGTTGTAGGCCTATAGATTGCTTTGACACTAGGGTGCAATGATATTGTATAAGGTGATGGGACAGGACCATAGACTTGGATAGACATAACATCTCTGTATCTGTGTCATAATGGCTGAGGTGAACTAACATCCCTGTACAGTTCTCCCTCATAACTGATGCCGTACAAGACCTGGATAGTTCAGCCCTGAGCTCCACTGTGCTCACTAAGTATATATATAACTATTCTGCTTTCATTCATGGTTAAATTGCAAGGCAGATGGCTGTAGACCGTATCATGTCTCAATGCTGTCTGATCTTGAGGATAGAAACAAAGAGGTCCATTATTTTAGGCTTTTTTTCACTCACATTTCTCATTCTCACATACCTATGTTACAGTTGTCTAACAATATCACAGAGAGATGATTTGCTTTTGGTATCACTGAGACTGTAGCTTCTTGTCATCAGTTATTTTTAAAATAGAAAGCTGACAGACACAGGAAGTAGTGGCGATGCCGCATGCTCGAGTTTGTGTTCTGAAACGACTGGTGACAACTCTGTCCCACAACTCTGTCCCACTTTAAAGTAACAACTTATAAAGCATTAACGGAGTCTTCATAAGCACTATATAGATGCTTTACAACTAATTTATAAGCAAAATCATACCACATAAAGGGTAAAATAAAAGGTATTTACACTTGGTGCTTTGCCAAATGTGTCATAACCTCCTTGCCACCCTTTATATAGCGAGACATTTTGGGACAGACAACTCTGTAGCACTGAGGGCGTATATTCATATAAAAAGATCAATAACAGGAAAGGAGAAAAATAAAGATAAATTGAAAAAGATTGTATCTTTTTCTCAGACTTCCTCATTCAATATCATATTCTATTTACTTCTCTACCCATCTTTCACTTTCGTCTTCTCTATCGGCATGGTAACCTTGCTTCTCTCTCTTCCTGTCTGTTATGGAGATTCTATGAATAATAAGCACATGTATTTGTGTCATGTTCATTATGGAAGGCCATCCTTTACTGACAGGTCCTTTCAGCCCGTTCCTACTACATATGCTTGTCACGTCCTGACCATAGTAAGTGGTTATTTTCTATGGTAGAGTAGGCAGGGCATGACAGCGGGTGTTTGTCTATGTTTTGTATTTCTATGTTCAGTTTCTAGTTTGGTATTTCTATGTTGGTTTTGTTTGGTATGATCTCCAATTAGAGGCAGCTGGTCGTCGTTGTCTCTAATTGGAGGTCATATTTAAGCTGATGTTTGTCCCACCTGTTTTTGTGGGTGATTATTTGTGAGTAGTGTTTGTTTCTCCTTTGCGTCACGGTTTGTTGTTTTGTAAATTTCAGTTATTTGATGTATTGCATAGTTTCACGGATTAAATAAATATGTGGAATGAAACACTTGCTGCACTTTGGTCCGATCTTTTTGACAACCGTGACAGAATCACCCACCACCAAAGGACCAAGCAGCGTGGTATGGATCAGCAGGACAAATGGACTTGGGAGGAGATATTGGACGGGAAAGGACCTTGGAGGCAGGCTGGGGAGTATCGCCGTCCTAAGGAGGAGATCGAGGCAGCAAGAGCGGAGCGGCGATACTACGAGGCGCTATGTCCACCAAGAGGCAAGTGCGAGAGGTACCTTGGGGGCACACGGGGAGATTGGCAGAGTCAGGTTGGAGACCTGAGCCAAGTCCCCATGCTTACCGTGGGGAGCGAGTGACCGAGCAAGTACAGTGTTATGCGATGATGCGCACTGTGTCGCCAGTGCGCACTCACAGCTCGGTGCGCTCGGTGCAAGCTCCTCACCGTTCGTCGTGCTAGAGTTGGCCGTCAGCCAGGAAGAAGTACGCCGGCTCAGCGTATCTGGTCTCCAGTGCGTCTCTTCGGCCCAGGTTATCCTGCGCCTGCTCTACGCACAGTACCCCCCGTTCACCAGCACAGCCCAGTTCGTCCTGTGCCAGCGCTCCGCCCTTGCTGGGCTCAAATAACCATCTAGCCAGTACGGGGTGTGCCAGCCCTAAGCTCCAGACCTCCAGTGCGCCTCCACGGCCCAGTATACCCTGTGCCTGCTCTGCGCACCCAGTCTCCTGTGCGTCTCCCCAGTCTGATGAGACCGGTTCCAGCTCCATGTAGGAAGCCTCCAGTGATGATCCATGGCCCGGAGCCTGTAGGGATGATCCATGGCACGAAGCCTCCAGTGATGATCCATGGCCCGGAGCCTGTAGGGATGATCCATGGCACGAAGCCTCCAGTGAAAATCCATGGCCCGGAGCCTCCAGTGATGATCCATGGCCCGGAGCCTCCAGTGATGATCCATGGCACAAAGCCTCCAGTGATGATCCATGGCGCGGAACCTGTAGTGAAGATCCATGGCACAGAGCCTGCAACGACGCTCTCCAGTCTGGAGCCTCCGGCGACGCTCCCCAGTCCGGAGCCTCCGGCGACACCCCCAAGTCCAGAGCCTCCGGCGGCGGCCCGCAGCCCAGAACCTCCGGCGACAGGGGGTGTTTGTCTATGTTTTGTATTTCTATGTTCAGTTTCTAGTTTGGTATTTCTATGTTGGTTTTGTTTGGTATGATCTCCAATTAGAGGCAGCTGGTCGTCGTTGTCTCTAATTGGAGGTCATATTTAAGCTGATGTTTGTCCCACCTGTTTTTGTGGGTGATTATTTGTGAGTAGTGTTTGTTTCTCCTCTGCGTCACGGTTTGTTGTTTTGTAAATTTCAGTTATTTGAGATATTGCATAGTTTCACGGATTAAATAAATATGTGGAACGAAACACACGCTGCATTTTGGTCCGATCCTTTTGACAACCATGACAATGCTTGCCTAAACCATACAGCACCATTATACATCACCTACAAGTCTCTTACTCATAATTTTCATAATGCATCATTCAACAATAAGCCAACTTAATTACACCACTGATAACATGTAAATCATTTCCTACAGATTCACTTGAAACATGCCCAGTGATACGCAGCAGGCTGAGAAGAGTGATAGGCAGTAGGTAGAGAGAGAGAGAGAGAGAGATGAGCGTCATTCAGGGGGTTCTGTCACTTTCTGACATTAGCTTCTGACTAGAGGCGGATGATTCTGATGGCCAGAGAGAGCGAGAGAGAGAAAGAAAGAGAGAGATGAGTGTCCTTCAGGGGGTTCTGTCGCTGCCTGCCAGTAGCTGCTGACTAGAGGCGGATGATTTTGACGGCCGGAAAGAGCGAGAGAGAGAGAGAATTATAAATGTATCTCACTTCGCTTTAGCAACAGTGGCCTTGTCATTTATGCTAATAAAGCTTATCTGAGTCTGAATCTGAGAGAGAGAGAGAGAGAGAGGAGACAGAGAGACTCCAACAGAGAGAGATAGAGGGAGGTGGAGGAGGGCCAGGAACTAAGATGTGGATCCCATACTGAAAACCCCTGTCATTGTGCCCAACCAGTGCCAACGTGTAATGCACCCAGATACAGACCAGTATCAAATGAAGGGGAATTGGACAATTATATCAATCTCTACACTATATATGATCTAGGAAATACAGTGAGTATTCAAAACATTAAGCTCTTTCCATGACATAGACTGACCAGGTGAATCCAGGTTAAAGCTATGCTCCCTTATTGATGTCACTTGCTAAATCCACTTCAATCAGTGTAGATGAAGGGGAGGATACAGGTTAATTAAAGAAGGATTTTTAAGCCTTGAGAGAATTGAGACATGGATTGTGTATGACACAACTGTGTGAATCATTGGAGTCAACATGGGCCAGCATACCTGTGGAATGTTTTGACAGCTTGTAGAGTCCTTGCCCTGATGAATTGAGGCTGTTCTGAGGGCAGAAGTTGGGGGTGCAACTCAATATTAGGAAGGTGTTCCTAATGTTTTGTACACTCAGTGTATATGGTGGTGTGGAAAATGGTAGCAAATGGACCAGATCAACATAGAAACTTTGGCTCCAGTGAGTAGCTTCACGTATCCTTCATAACGTTGTCATTGTCATATCCTTCTTTGTTTTATGCTAGGATTCTGGAAGCTGTTAGCTATAACTCCCTCCATTTCTCCGTCCCTGATCACAATAGTCATCCGGGTTTGGCCGGGGTAGGCCGTCATTGTAAATAAAAATTTGTTCTTAACTGACTTGCCTAGGTTAAATAAAAATAGAAAATACATCTTCTGCTGTCTGTGGGCCAGCTCTGACTCAGCACTCTATTAAAGGCCCAGTGCAGTCAAAAAAGTGATTTCCTATGTTTTCTATATATTTCCAAACTATGAGGTTTGAATAATACTGTGATATTGTGAAGATGATAATAATTCCCTTTTAGTGTAAGAGCTGTTTGAAAAGACCGCCAGAAATTTTAGCCAGTTTGGTTGGGATGGAGTTTTGGCATGCCTGGTGACATCATCAGGCGGTAAATTAGTTAATAGACCAATAAGAAAGAGAGTTCCAAACCTCTCTGCCAATAACAGTTAGTTTTCAGTTTTCCCCTCCCCTCCCCACTTAGACCACTACCAGACAGTTATATCAAAATTGTGGCTTGAGAAATTGCAACAATTTGCTACAAACACAGTAAGGTACTTAATTGTTACCCAGAAAGGATTTTATACTGAGATAAAAATGGCTGCATTAAACTTTTAATACTGCCTGGCTACCTGCCAGATCCTATAGAGCTCCACAGTGGAGGTGTCATAATACCCATAAGACCTAGTGGTCAAACAGGGAAATGGTTCCAATCATTTTTCCACCATTCATTTTTCACATTGAGGATTTTAGTGTTTCGTGTAGGCTTACCCTGGTGTGACGTTTTGATAACCGTGTAAATCTCTCAAGGTGACTTTTATCAAAATATTCGGCTCTGTTTACTCTCAGATGAAAAAATGGTAATAAGCATCAAAGTATACATCATGCAAAACTACAAATCCCTGCAAGCTCCTGCATGTCATCTCTAGCTTTTGAGAACAGGTATTGTGTCAATTTAAAACTAGTACAAGACAGTTCACAGAATTGTCCATTAACAGAAATTAAGCCAATTTATTCATTACTACATTTAGTTAACATTAGATAGTTAATCCAGAGATTCTTACCTTTGCCTCGATTTGTCAGTCTCATCCAGATCATCATGGCATTTGTAGTTCTTTATGATAGCCACATTAACAGCTAATTAGCAATTCATATTTTTTGGGGGGGGGGCTAAATACAGGCGAATATATTGATAAAAGTCACCTTGTCCTAGAGAGATTTACGCGGTTATCAAAACATCATGTGAGGGTAAGCCTACACGAAACACAGCCCTTATTATAAGTGTTTCTTAAATCCCCTATGGGCAAAATTATTGGTGTAAAAATGATTGGAACCATTTCCATGTTTGACAGCTAGGTTTTATGGGTATTATGACTCCTACTGTGGTACTCTATTGCCCTTTGCAGTCTGTCCAAACTGGAACTGGCATCATTGTCATTGGTTGTCATAACATGATGATGATGATGGTAATGTGATAGTGAGGTTGATGACTGTGATGATGACGATGATGATGATTTTGGTCAGCATAGTTTTGATGATATTGACGTGATGATTCAAAGATGTGCACAGTGCACTCTACTTGTTATGTAACTTTGTACTATTGCTATACTTGTGTGCTGCTGCTAATGTTAAACATTAGTATTGTACATATTTACATCGATGGCTGTCAGCCCATGAATGATGTACTAGTCCATTGTTATTCAGTATCATTGTGTATGTGGATTTTACATGTTTCTTATGTCTCATATGCTCCTCTGCTGCAAAACCAATTGCCTTCTGGGACAAATAAAGTTGAAACTTGAACTTGACCTTGAAAGGGTCTGATATGTAAAAAAAAATACTTCATTTTTAATCGAAATCTCACAAAATGGATCAATATACGGGGTGCTATTGTCACACATTTTTACGTGTTCTATGATTAATTAAGTGTTTAATAAATACTTAATAATTAATACTATCCTCTAGAAATATACTGCTCAAAAAAATGAAGGGAACACTTAAACAACACATCCTAGATCTGAATGAAAGAAATAATCTTATTAAATACTTTTTTCTTTACATAGTTGAATGTGCTGACAACAAAATCACACAAAAATAATCAATGGAAATCCAATTTATCAACCCATGGAGGTCTGGATTTGGAGTCACACTCAAAATTAAAGTGGAAAACCACACTACAGGCTGATCCAACTTTGATGTAATGTCCTTAAAACAAGTCAAAATGAGGCTCAGTAGTGTGTGTGGCCTCCACGTGCCTGTATGGCCTCCCTACAACGCCTGGGCATGCTCCTGATGAGGTGGCGGATGGTCTCCTGAGGGATCTCCTCCCAGACCTGGACTAAAGAATCCGCCAACCCCTGGACAGTCTGTGGTGCAACGTGGCGTTGGTGGATGGAGCGAGACATGATGTCCCAGATGTGCTCAATTGGATTCAGGTCTGAGGAACGGGCGGGCCAGTCCATAGCATCAATGCCTTCCTCTTGCAGGAACTGCTGACACACTCCAGCCACATGAGGTCTAGCATTGTCTTGCATTAGGAGGAACCCAGGGCCAACCACACCAGCATATGGTCTCACAAGGGGTCTGAGGATCTCATCTCGGTACCTAATGGCAGTCAGGCTACCTCTGGCAAGCACATGGAGGGCTGTGCGGCCCCCCAAAGAAATGCCACCCCACACCATGACTGACCCACCGCCAAACCGGTCATGCTGGAGGATGTTGCAGACAGCAGAATGTTCTCCACGGCGTCTCCAGACACTGTCACGTCTGTCATGTGCTCAGTGTGAACCTGCTTTCATCTGTGAAGAGCACAGGGCGCCAGTGGCGAATTTGCCAATCTTGGTGTTCTCTGGCAAATGGCAAACGCCCTGCACGGTGTTGGGCTGTAAGCACAACTCCCACCTGGGCTCTGGCAGTGCTTCTCCTGCTCCTCCTTGCACAAAGGCGGAGGTAGCGGTCCTGCTGCTGGGTTGTTGCCCTCCTACGGCCTCCTCCACGTCTCCTGATGTACTGGCCTGTCTCCTGGTAGCGCCTCCATGCTCTGGACACTACGCTGACAGACACAGCAAACCTTCTTGCCACAGCTCGCATTGATGTGCCATCCTGGATGAGCTGCACTACCTGAGCCACTTGTGTGGGTTGTAGACTCCGTCTCATGCTACCACTAGAGTGAAAGCACCGCCAGCATTCAAAAGTGACCAAAACATCAGCCAGGAAGCATAGGAACTGAGAAGTGGTCTGTGGTCCCCACCTGCAGAACCACTCCTTTATTGGGGGTGTCTTGCTAATTGCCTATAATTTCCACCTGTTGTCTATTCCATTTGCACAACAGCATGTGAAATGTATTGTCAATCAATGTTGCTTCCTACGTGAACAGTTTGATTTCACAGAAGTGTGATTGACTTGGAGTTACATTGTGTTGTTTTAGTGTTCCCTTTATTTTTTTGAGCAGTGTACATTGTACATCTTGTGGTATATTTTCTATCCAAATAAATGCAATCTATTTTTTCCTCCTGAACCCATACAAAAGATTTCAACTCTAACCATACAATAGCCACCTTAACCATATTGTTAAGAAGACAGCTTCCAAGTCTCATTTTAAAGCAACTATTGGAAGTCTGGAGTAGTCTATGATTGAGTTATCATAATGGCACAGTGGGCTGTTTATGCTCACATTTTATTAAGACATTACATAGTCCTCTAGACAGAGTCCTCAAGTCCTTAGGAAGATCTCAATCGCATAATCCTTGCGTCCTCACTACTCTCTCCTTATCTCCTTCTCAAAACCCATTGGAGAAGATCAGAGGGGAGGGACCTCTGGCTTTCTCATCCAATGGGTTTTGAGAAGGAGATGAGGAGAACGGAGTGAGGACACAAGGAGTATGCAATTGAGATTTTCCCTTTGTCACTAAGTGCCAAAAATAGAATGCAATACAACTTTGTCAGATCCTATACTCCAAAACTAACTTCATCAAAATACACACACACACACACACACACACACACACACACACACACACACACACACACACACACACACACACACACACACACACACACACACACACACACACACACACACACACACACACACACACACACACAATAATGACAGCATTGATTCACCCAATCATTGTGTCAGTATTTTAATGGTTCAAAATGACCGATTCATTGATTTAATTTCATTGTTAATTTAATTCATAAAAGGCTGTTTATGGACAGAAATTCCATTAATCGAAACGTGATTACATGTAGAAATGTGCAGTTACGCCACATTGTTGAAAAAAAACAACCCAAAGAATCTTTCTTTATTGATCTCGCCTATAGCTTGATATCTGTAGGCATACTAACTGCATCTAAAGGTGAAAAGACTTGAACCTCCCTCTGACTCATCCTCAGACATGTTTATGCTGCCAGGCAATAGCCTATCTTGCCTGGAGCAACTCTGAGAGAGACCGTAGCTGTTTTCCTCCGCCATGATACCATTTTTTTCAGAGCATTTCTGACATATTCAAGCAGGATGTAGAACAGATCCTGTGCATTGAACAAATCATATTTAGTCCAATATTAATTTGTACAGGGACAATAATAAGTGAAGTGTCACTGTGTAAAATTAGACAGTTATGGTTATTTTCATGTGATTTTAATGATGCAATAGGTTTTTGTATTATGTGTATTTCTCTATTTCAATAGTATCCCCTCCCTAAGCTGCAATAGTTTCTATCTGCAACTCCTATCACTCCCTTAGAGACCAATCCATCAATTTACCCCTCAGAGCAGGGAAAGTAATTAACACCTTCTTCACATCTTACTGACAAACCATCGATGAGTGCATTGTGAGCAAATGCAAAAGCCTATGAATGTCAAAACTGCCCTATATACATAGACATGGAATCACTGGTCACTTTAATAATGGAACACTAGCTACTTAAATAATGTTTACATCCTGCTTTACTCATTTCATATGTATATACTGTATTCTATTCTACTGTATTTTAGTCAATGCCACTCTGACATTGCTCGTCCTAATACTTCTTAACTCCATTATTTTACTTTAGATGTGTGTATATTGTTGTGAATTGTTAGATATTACTGCACTGTTGGAGCTAGGAACACAAGCATTTCGCTACACCCACAATAACATCTGCTAAATATGTCTATGTGACCAATAAAATTTGCTTTGCTTTGATTTGAACAAGGTTTGTCATTCCAATGCACCAGTCTAGTCATTCAAATATCTTGATAAGTGCGCCCTCAAGAGGGCATTTTAAGCTCTTACTCTACTATGACGGATTCTCAATCCATATTTTGTGAGGGTCCAATACTCGCAAATGACTCTGTTATTGCTCTGAAATATCACTGTGTTGGTCTTTTAATTGGATGTGTAGGTATTGTGCACCTTTGTGTCTCACTACAAGTATTAATCAATAGTTCGTTTCTGTATGCTGTCTCAATAAAGGCTATGTGATACTATTGTCGTGGTATGTGCCACATATTGATAGTAGTTTGGCCAAGGCTTCTGTCTACTTAACTAGACGGGTCCGTGGATTCTAAACACCAGGCACCGTCCTCATAGCACCATGACACAGACATACGCACAGATGCACTTAAAGACACAGACGCGCAGTCACACAGGCACACAACACAAAAACATGCACACACAGATTTATTTAAAAAAATATATATATTTCACCTTTATTTAACCAGGTAAGCTAGTTGAGAACAAGTTCTCATTTACAACTGCGACCTGGCCAAGATAAAGCAAAGCAGTGCGACACAAACAACAACACAGAGTTACACATGGAATAAACAAGCGTACATATGTGGGCAAACACAGATAAACACACAAACACACATACACTGGTTTGAGTGACATAAAATTGAATTAACCTTTCATTAGTCCCATACTCATAATCACAAGGTTTCAGTAGAGGTCAGATGGGATTAGTAGACAATGACGTGATTCTGCTCTAAATCATAATCTGAAAGAACATCAGCAACTACAACATAACAAGACACATAAGGTACCGTCACACACACACAAACCAAACTCACGCACGCACACACGCACACACACACACACACACACACACACACACAAATAGATAACCTTAGCAGCATCCACCCATCCCAGCTGCCTTTGGGATGTAGTGGAGATTCCCCTTAGGTTAATGTGATTACCCAGATCATTGTTTACTTTGCTCTTCCTACCCTCCCGTCACTCACTGCCGCCAATGTAAATACATGTTTTCTGCTCACTGGAGGTGGACTGTTGGCATCGGGTTTGCCATTATTGACCAAGACAGTGATTAAAAAGCATGCGATACAGTGCTGCTGGCTGCAGTTTGTCTCCTCAACCACTGAACTTGATATTGGAGCCATAGCAACCGTAAGATCACTGCAATTTCGAAGAGGCCGATGTCAAGCATAGCATTGGTACTGACTCATTGCTCTTCATGAGAATTACTTGTTTTTGCCCATAAATCAAGGCATTCTCTAGTGCACAGTTTTTTTTTGCAATGACATAAAATAATATATGTTTTCCACAAGAAACATGACATGTTTTGATGCAAGAAGCTCTCATCCTATTCATCACCAAATCATACAAAATAAATAAGACATGGAGAAAAACTCAAGGGGAAACATATCACAAATGTGATATCAGTGTACATTGAATATAAGCAAATACAAGTTCATAAATCTCTGTAACTGAAATGTAATGTTCTAAAAAGGACACCAGGGGTCACTGCTCCATTTTCTTCGTCATATCCGTATACAACCACACCAGTCGACGAGAGCAAGGACTTTCTTTTTCAGGCCGGGTAGGTTGCCCACCAACAACTCAAGTAAACGGTCAAATAGATTAAGAGTCGGCTGCACAATCACCAGCCATCCTTTGAAGAAACCTAATATTTAGGAATTAAATCTCCATTATTGATCACACGAAATACTAACAAGTAAAATCGGTGAGTTATTAATGGGTTTTGGGGTTATGTGTATGTTTTTGCATTGACTTCTTCGACTGCCCAGTTTTATTGTTGCTTTGTTCTGGGCAGCAGCCATTTTTAATAATCTTGTCCTATATATTTATCGCCGCCTGCCGTGGTCCTGAAATCTGGAAAATTGCTTATATACTTTGTTCTCAGCTCAAAGGCAAGGGTTTCATTATAGCTACGTGTTCTAGTCTCAGATGCCAAATTTGTGCGTTTTCTGGGGATTTGTTTTTGGAATACAAGACAGGAACTTCATCTGATTTGCCGTCTCACAATCTTCGCTAGCTAGTAACGTTAGTTGTTAGGTTAGCTAATTTGACATCTAGCTAAATAACTTCGGTGTCAATATTATTTTAAACTGAGATATCAATACCTAATCAATTATTGTCATGATTAAGGATTAATGGCAATGTGTCACCGCTGTTTTTCACGAACTCGCAGACATAAACAACGCAATGTTTACATACTGTGATGCTGTGCAGACCAAGCTTGTAGCTTGCTAGCAAGCTAACAAGCTAATTCAGTTCGGATGGCTAACTAGTATGCTCGCCCCTGCCTGCCGCTACGTTTGACCAGCGACAGTACGTTATGATTTCACTATCAACATGGATTCATCCATGGCCTAATTCCCTCTGTTTTAACTAATATTGTAATTGATAGACAAGCCAATATGTATTGTGTAGCGAGCATCAACCATGTTTTGCAATTATATTAGCAAACGTTAACTAGCTAGCATCCGTATAAAATAGCTGGCTAACATCACTGCAAACTGCCATTTTAATTATGCCTTGGTGGTAGCTAGAAAGCTGTGTTACGTTTTATTTGGGGGGGTTTGTTGCCTTTGAACCGTTTGTTTGCTGATGAATATCTGATTATTTGGATCCATCTTTAAAATAATTGAGTGTTAACCCGGAATAATTGAACTAGCTATTCTGAATATCTTTTTTACCATAAATATTAACCCGCTAGAACTGATGCGCGTCAAGAAATAACGGCGACAAACACACTGGAAAACTTTAAACGAAATATTACAGAATTAGGTTGTTGTTAAACATTCTGATTTGTTTCATCCATCCAACTAAAAGTCTCAATACGACATATCACTTTACATTTGTATTTTGGGAGAAATGTATATTTTATCTGAATTTGACCGAAGTCATGTTGGAAAAGTGACGTCAAGGGAAGAGTACAGGAGTGATGCAACGTTAAAAACAAATGGGAACTCGTAGGTGAAAACGAGCTCCGACTGGGAAAATTGTTTTGAATGGTCAATCCAACTCGGAATTCGAACTCGGGCGTCGTTCTAGAGCTCTGACGTCATGACTTGGCCTCGTATTTTTCAGTGTTCCCAGTTGTTTTGAACGCTTTAGCTCGTTTTGCATGGCCTGATGCACATCAAATCAATTTTATTGGTCACATACACACATTTAGCAGATATTATTGCGGGTGTAGCGAAATGCTTTTGTTCCTAGCTCCAACAGTGCAGTAGTATCTAACAATTCACAACAATATACACACATCTAAAAGTAAAAGAATGGAATTAAGAAATGTATAGATATTAGCTGAGCAATGTAGGAGTGGCATTGACTAAAATACAGTAGTATAGAATACAGTATATACATATAAGATGAGTGAAGCACTATGTAAACATTATTAAAGTGACTAGTGTTACATTATTAAAGTGGCCAGTGATGCTATGTACATAGGGCAGCAGCCTCTAAGGTGCAGGGTTGAGGAACTGGGTAGATGCTGGCTAGTGATGGCTATTTAAGTCTGGCGTTGAGATAGATGTTTTTCAGTCCCTGCTTTGATGCACCTCTACTGGATGATAGTGAGGTGAACAGGCCATGACTAGGGTGGTTGACGTCCTTGATGATCTTTTTGACCTTCTTGTGACACCGGGGTGCTGTAGGTGTCATGGGAGGCAGGTACAGTGCCCTCAGTGACGTGTTGAGCAGACTAGTCCCAATCTCCACCCTCTGCAGAGCCCTGTGTTTGCTGGTGGTGCAGTTGCTGTACCAGGAGGTGATATAGCCTGACAGGATGCACTCAAATGTGCATCTGTAAAATGTTTGTGAGGGTCTTAGGGGCCATTTCTTCAGCCTCCTGAGGTTGAAGAGGCGCTGTCGCGCCTTCTTCACCACACTATCTGTGTGGGTGGACCATTTCAGATCTTCAGTGACGTGTACGCCAAGGAACTTGAAGCTTTCTGCCTTCTCCACCGTGGTCCCGTCGATCTGGATAGGGGCGTGCTCCCTCTGCTGTTTCCTGAAATCCACGATCAGCTCCTTCGTTTTGTTGACGTTGAGGGAGAGATTATTTTCCTGGCACCACTCTGCCAGGGCCCTCACCTCCCTGTAGGCTGTCTTGTCATTGTTGGTAATCAGGTCTACCGCTGTTGTCGTCTGCAAACTTAATGATTGCGTTGGAGGCATGGGTGAACAGGGAGTACAGGAGCGGGCTCAGCACGCACCCTTGTGGGGCCCCTGTGTTGAGGATCAGCAAAGTGGAGGTGTTGTTTCCTACCTTCACCACCTGTGGGTGGCCTGTCAGGAAGTCCAGGAACCAATTGCACAGGGTGGGGTTCAGACCCAGGGCCCCAAGCTGAATGATGAGCTTGGAGGGTACTATGGTGTTGAAGGCTGAGCTGTAGTCAATGAACAGCATTCTTACGTAGGTATTCCTCTTGTCCAGATGGGATAAGACAGTGTGCAGTGCGATGGCGATTGCATCGTCTGTGGATCTATTGGGGCGGTAAGCAAGTTGAAGTGGGTCTCAGGTAAGGTAGAGGGGATATGATCCTTAACTTGCCTCAAAGCACTTCATGATGACAGAAGTGAGTGCAACAGGGCGATAGTCATTTAGTTGAGTTACCTTTGCTTTCTTGGGTACAGGAATAATGGTGAACATCTTGAAGCAAGTAGGGACAGCAGACTGGGATAGGGAGAGATTGAATATGTCCGTAAACACTCCATCCAGCTGGTCTGCGCATGCTCAGGCCGCGGTAGGGATGCCATCTTGGCCTGCAGGCTTGCAAGGGTTAACACGCTTAAATGTCTTACTCACGTTGACCACGGAGAACAAGAGCCCGCAGCACTTGGGAACGGGCCACGTCGGTGGCACTGTGTTATCCTGAAAGCGGGCAAAGGTGTTTAGCTTGTCCGGGAGCAAGACGTTGGTATCCGCAACGTGGGTGGTTTTCCCTTTGTAATCCATGATTGTCTGTAGACCCAGCAACATGGGTCTCGTGTCTATGCCATTGAATTGTGACTCCACTTTGTCTCTGTACTGACGTTTTGCCTGTTTGATTGACTTATGGAGGGAATGACTACACTGTTTGTATTCGCCCATATTCCCAGTCACCTTGACGTGGTTAAATGCGGTGGGAGCACACCCATATTCACTTCGACAGGACTGCAGTGGAGAAGGTGGAAAGCTTCAAGTTCCTCGGCGTACACATCACCCATGATCTGAAATGGTCCACCCACACAGACCGTGTGGTGAAGAACTCTTCAACCTCAGGAGGCTGAAGAAATTTGGCTTGGCACCTAAAACCCTCACAAACTTTTACAGATGCACAATTGAGAGCATCCTGTTGGGCTGTATCACCGCCTGGTACGACAACTGCACTGCCTGCAACCGCAGGGCTCTCCAGAGGGTGGTGCGGTCTGCCCTCCAAGACACCTACAGCACCCGATGTCACAGGAAGGCCAAAAAGCATCAAGTACATCAACCACCCAAGCCACGGCCTGTTCACCCCGCTATCACCCAGAAGGCGAGGTAAGTACAGGTGCATCAAAGCTAAGATTGAGGGACTGATAAACAGCTTCTATCTCAAGGCCATCACTAGCCGGCTTCCACCCGGTTACGCAACCCTGCACCTTAAAGGCTGCTTCTATCTATATATATATATATATATATATATATATATATATTTCAATCACTGGTCACTTTAATAATGGAACACTAGTCACTTTAATCATTTTTACATACTGCTTTACTCATTGCTTATGTATAAACTGTATTATATTCTACTGTATTTTAATCAATGCCACTCCAACATTGCCCAATGTAATATGTATATATTTCTTTCTCCCAAGCTTACTTTTTGATTTGTGTGTTTTTGTGAATTGTTAATTACTACTGCACTGTTGTAGCTAGGAACACAATCATTTCGCTACACCTGCAATCTGCTAAGTATGTGTATGTGACCAATAAAATGTCATTTGATTTTGATATTTTTGGTTATGCTATTTGATTCTAAGTTCGGACATATGAAGTTTTGTATGTGAACTATTTCTAAGATGCATTTTTTTTTCCGAAACTCACTTCGTGCATAAGAAGGTGCTGCCACATGCACAGATCACATACACCACTGGAAC
This sequence comes from Salmo trutta, assembly GCF_901001165.1. Taxonomy (NCBI): domain Eukaryota; kingdom Metazoa; phylum Chordata; class Actinopteri; order Salmoniformes; family Salmonidae; genus Salmo; species Salmo trutta. The sequence goes on along the minus strand of NC_042979.1, from coordinate 18,425,903 downwards.
TCCTATTTAAGCTGTTTACATCAGGGATGCAAACTTGGCACCTTTTGGCGAATTTCGCCGTTTTGAATCCAAAATAGGTGACCTACGTGATTTGTGTAGATCCGATGAGACAAGTTTGGGAGAGGGGGCGCAGCCAATCGTTTACATAACAACAGAATGCAGCGCAGCCCGCGACTGAAGAAAGAAGAGACAACCAATTTACTAGTTACAGCATCAGCGTGCGCTCTGGAAAGTCAGCTTGCCATTTACAGCAGCACATCCCCACACATGTAGCCTTGCGCACTTGATCGGCGTGTATAGTGGCCACTATAATAGAGCAAAAATAGAATGCCTGTTTGTTTAATTTTATTTCTACTTTAAGATGTTTTTTTCCCAAGTGCAATATTTATGTGTGGTCACAAGCGCTCTATTATAAAGGCTGTCATGGCTAACTGCAATATTAGTGTATTGTTTTTTTCCCTCAAGACTTGAGTATCATTTGCAGTAAAGTCTAGGCAACAAATAACATTAGATTGCTTTCTTTACATTTTTTAGCTGTGAGTTAGGTTCACATGAACCACTTTTTATTTTATACAGTGGCTGATCTTGTAGATCATATTCTTTGTTGTTAAAACCTGCCTTTCCCCCTAGCAGGGATTTTTTTACATATTTCGGTGCCAAAAAAGTGTCACCTTTTTGGGCCCTCAGCAGTTTGCATCCTAGTTACCTGTCCAAATATTTTAAAAGATTTCTCATAAAAGCAGGTGTTTTAATCTGCGTCTGCTTATTTATGAACTTACTGTTTAAAAACCTGCAATATGTACATTTTCTGTGACCCGACCAAAATTCGCATAGAAATGGAGTTATCGAGCTGTCATTCTCGTTTTAAAGCAAGTCTAAGAAGCTGTAGATATATTCTGTGTGTGTTATTTCTATGCTTTCCGTTCTTAAGTTTTACTTTAGGTTTTTTTACGCCAGCTTGACTTTTTGGTCCACAAGCCACTGTGGCAGGTAGAAATACTTTTCCCCCGCCAAGCGTACACCAACAAAACACCAAAAAATGGATGAGCATGCTTTGTAGGAGGTTATGGTGGTAACGCGTCTCGAGTCATGTTTGTGCCTGTGAGATTGTCTGACTACTAGCAGTGTTGTATTCTCTTCCCTAGCAGTTGAAACTCAAACATTTGAAAAACAACCTAGCTTGTGAACAAAACAATGTAAATAGCCAAGAATAGGCTATATAGGATTTGTAGTTCTTTGACTTTGTGCAATTAATTAAAGCAATAAATATATATATTTCAATCTACCATAGGTGCCCTTATTTGTGAGGCATTGGAAAACCTCCCTGATTTTTGTAGTTGAGTCTTTGAAATTCACTGCTCAACTGAGGGACCTTGTATGTGTGGGGTACAGAGATGATGTAGTCATTCAACAATAGTGGTGTTTAACACTATGCAACTTATTAACAACATAATTCCATTTTAACATTATGGGGTATTGTGTGTAGTCCAGTGACACAATCTCAATTTACTCCATTTTAAATTGACTAACGCAACAAAATGTGGAAAAAGACAAGGGGTGTGAATACTTTCTGAAGACACTGTAGCTAGCTAGAACATCGGGGTACAAACAACAGCTAGTGGCTATTGAAATGTCCGGCTGCATGTAGGCAGAGAGGAAGAGGCGAAGAGATAGGGTTCACTCCCGTCAATCTGTACCCAATAAGCAGACCACCCGCCTTTGGGACAATGACTCCCATTGTTAGGGCGGCGACAAGAACATAGTCATTATATACAGTATCTCTGATGTAGGCTAGCGATCCTACATTGATGTGACTCTTGAAATTTACACTGGCTGAGATTTGAAAGGATCACTGGCATGGTTGACTCAATTTGGTTGATGGATGTCTGTCAAACTGTTTAGCGTTTCAAAGTCTTCTAGCAATAGTCAGATGCAGTATTCGTTTCATTCAATTGAATGTCATTAACGAGTTTTCAGTTGAACAGATGAACTCTTTATCTAGATTGCTAGTATTTCAAACGCAATCTCAGGAGATAAGCCGAATATGTCTGGTTGATGTCATGTAGTTTTGTCATGTTCATTTTTGAATCCGCATCAATGACTAGGAAGGGATATTGGGGTTCTCACAAGGGGTTTTATGTAGAAAAGCAGAGTAGAGCAGACACTTTTTTTTTAAATATATATATTTCCGCAATGTCATTGAATGCAAAGACGGTATCAGCAGAAATGCAGTGCTCTGAGCACTGTATTCACTTTCAGAGAGATGATGCAATATGCATCCATTGGCTGATTATCACTTTGAATTGGCACATCCATTCTACCAATTCTAGTATTGTTACTAATAATAAACTCAATACTCAGTGGAGGTACCCCAGGCAACCTTTCAATTTGAAGGCTGGAACCTGAAGCGGCTTCAATGTAGGCGTACTCTATTCAAATTTCTAAGTGGTGACATCAATGTCTGGTTCTTCAGTCAGATCAGTATCAGCAGGTTAACCGGTATCCATTTTTGTAGATGCATGTTCTTTCACATCAGAAAACACTATTTCTAGATCACAAATTGCAATAGGCCTCATCACAGTAGGGTTTTGTTGAAGTAGCTCCAGTAATTCAAAGTCTGTTAATGAGTAGGCCTAGATTGCGTGGCTGCCCAATTCTATTCATGGGTTGCGTGTTTTGTCACAATATTGTTTTGAAAGTTTGTTTTGGACTTATGCCCCACTGAGCATTCTACTCAATGCATCATCGATGAGCACTGATGAAGATTTGATCAAAAGTGCATTAAATTGACTTGGAAATGAGAGTGATGTTCAAAAGGAGGCAAATAATTTGTAGAAAAACCCTTCGTCATCCTTTTGATGTCACCAGATTGACTTTATATGCAGTATAATGTTAGCTAGCTAAGATTGGAGGCCACTGGGTTTTAGCTAGCTAACGTTAGCATTGCTAGCTATTTTTGACGAACTTTGCTAGCTGCTGGCAGCATTGCCATCTGTATGTTTGATGACATGATAATGCTGGCAAAGTTGTTTCCTACTAAATATTTGACTACTTTTAACAATGTCATCGTATTTCCAGGCATTATAGTGTCAGAGGAAGGCCCATAAAATTGTCAGACTCAAGTCGCCCAAGTGACTGTTCTCTCTGCTACTGTACGGCAAGTGGTACTGGAGCACCAAGTCTAGGACCAAAAGGCTCCTTAACAGCTTCTACCCCCAAGCCATAAGACTGCTGAACAATTAATCAAATGGCCACCTGGACTATTTACATTGACACCCTCCCTTCCATTTGTTTTTACAATGCTGCTACGCACTAGCTATGCATTACCCATACCTACATGTACAAATTACCTCGACTAACGTGTACCCCCTTTTATATAGCCTCGTTATTATTTTTGATACTTTTAAATTTATTTTTTATATATTTTCTTCGCTCTTTCTTGAACTGCTTTGTTGGTTAAGGGCTTGTAAGTAAGCATTTCACGGTAAGGTCTACCTACTCCTGTTGTATTCGGAGCATGTGACAAATAAAATTGAGATTTTATAGTGCAATTTAGACTAAACTGTAGTTAGCCTCCATCTAGAATGACTGGGCTTATCACCACTTTAGGGCACCACTATGGCGCTGCCGATGGAGGGCGGCTTCAGAACGTTCATAACAATTTCACCTCCATCACTTGGTCGTGTCATGCCATCTATGAAATGTTGTTTACTCTATACCCTGAAAGCCCAGGAGCAGCTCTCTAGAGCAGTAGTCTCTCTGAAGTCCACTGTGATCCTGGCTGTGTCTGTGGTTACAACTGGTTTCCTATCCTTATCTCCTTTCCCTTAACACCCCTATTCTAAGCAGGACTATGGCATTGGCATTCCTATTTCATTTTCCACTTCTCTCACACCAGTTGTCTTGAAGGAAAGGAGGATTTCAGAAGAGTATTATTTGGACATATTTTCCATATATGTTCTATGTGGAACCATCTGCATTTGTCTGGCAGTCTTCCATACTCCTAGTAGCCCTAGTCTTTGCTGTCTTTGAACGTTGTTGCTTTGAACCGTCAAAGTGGTAGACTACGTCCTCTACTGCCCTGTTGTTAAGGCTATAAACCCCCTTTAAATATTTCTGTGTGCCTTGCTGCGTGATTGTGAAGCGTGATGCTTTCCAGACCACCCTAGATATTATGTACTTAAAACTATGCAGAACTGGTCATGTGTATTTGGATGTGCCTGACTGACCATTTCATCAAAATGTTTTATGTGAATATTTAGCCCCCCAATGTTGTTTTGATCAATGACTGTCTTCTCAGTCTTGAACGAGCAGTCTAGCTAAAGAAATTGCTGCATTTAGCCTTTGCTGTGGAATGTGTAGTTAGCTAGTAGGCCTTGGTTTTTGTTTAGCAATGAGTTTGGGGCTCCTTTAAACGTTGTATTTGGGAAATTGAATTAATTTCCGTCACACTGTAGAATAGTTTGGATATTCTTTTCCAATTCTAAGCTGCTGTAGTTTGTTAACATTGTATCCTCTCTTCTCTCTCCAGAAAAAGAAGGCACAAGAAGAGGCGCATAGAAACATTTTCATACTCGATGACATTACATCGCAATGTCCGATCGTTTGGGGCAAATAACCAAGTCCAAGGATGGGAAAAGCAAGTATTCATCACTCAGCCTATTTGATAAGTACAAGGGAAAGTCTATAGAAACTCAGAAAACCGCAGGTAAGTCATTGTCCATTCTTTCTCAAGTACTTCTGTGTTCAACTCCTATGTGCATGGCTTTAAGGATTTGAATGGCCCATGAAGCTTGACCAATACATAAAGTTTGCAAAGAGCTTTATTCACACCTCTCCTTCCCTCCGTCTGTGTCCGCTCCCTCCCCCTCTTCCTTCCAGCAGTTCCGCGACATGGCTTACAGAGTCTTGGCAAAGTGGCCGCAGCCAGGCGCATGCCCCCACCTGCTCACCTGCCGAGCCTGAAGTCGGAGAACAAAGGAAACGATCCCAACGTGATTATCGTGCCCAAAGACGGAACAGGATGGGCAAACACACAGGAACAAATCGATCAAAAGAGGTAGGTGAGAGAGCCCAGGATGGACATTGGGAAAGGTGGTCTGGATAACAGATGAATGCATTTATACCCAACTCTGTTTCTTGAAGATTAAAAATCCGTAGACACAGCAATCTTGCCATTTCAATCAGCAACTGATGTAGATTGACGAAACCAATTTAGTGAACACTAGTCAATCAGTGCTATTGATTCAATTAAGTTCCAGGGAGAAATAGAAGTTGGCAAACAACGGCCTAATGATTTATAGTCTCAGTAGTTTAAAATGGCTGTGTCGTCTCACTGATCTGAAAACTGACAAGTGATGTGCATTAAATTCTGTGATGTAATCATTTTTTACAGGTCATTCCAGATTAATTAGTGGAGATGAGGAAAGGATGCCACTATAGACTATTGAGATGCACTCTTGGATTAATGTTTTGCCATGATGCAATATGTTAAATTAATTCAATAGGTTTTGTATTCTGAGGGAACAAGTCATCTTTTACACATCCAAAGGGTAACATTGGATGATGCAAGAATGGGCGATGGAGGCGTTGGTGAGCAAAGAAAAGGGTATTTGTTCACCTGGTACACACTTTGCTGAAGTTTGTTTCTGTACATTTTCCAGTGCAGTCTGCGTGCACTTTATGGATGTGTTGAAACACGTACACTACCGTTCAAAGTTTGGGGTCACTTACAAATGTCCTTGTTTTTGAAAGAAAAGCAAAAAAATGTGTCTGTTTAAAATGTTATCAAATTGATCAGAAATACAATGTAGACATTGTTAACCTCTGGGGTATGTGGGACGCTAGCATCCCACCCCCGGGACACACTATTCAACAGCTAGTGAAATAGCAGGGCGGCAAATTCAAAACAACAAAAATCTCATAATTCAAATTTCTCAAACATACAACTATTATATCCCATTTTAAAGATACACTTCTCGTTAATCCAACCACATTGTCCGATTTCAAAAAGGCTTTACGGCGAAAGCATAACATTAGATTATGTTAGGACAGCGCTGAGACAAGAAAAACCACACAGCCATTTTCCAAGCAAGGAGAGGCGTCACAAAAACCAGAAATACAGCTAAAATGAATCACTAATCTTTGACGATCTTCATCAGATGATACTCCCAGGACTCAATGTTACACAATACATGTATGTTTTGTTCGATAAAGTTCATATTTATATAAAAAAAAAACATTTTACATTGGCGCGTGATGTTCAGAAAATGTTTTGCCTCAAACTCAAACTAGACACTAATGTACTGGTCCTCTTGCTCAGTTGTACACCTGGGCCTTCCACTCATCTTTCTATTGTGGTTAGAGCCAGTTGTGCTGTTCTGTGAAGGGAGTAGTACACAGCGGTGTACGAGACCTTCAGTTTCTTGGCAATTTCTCGCATGGAATAGCCTTCATTTCTCAGAACAAGAATAGAAGTTATTTTGTTTCTGATCAATTTGGTGTTATTTTAATGGACAAAAAAAATGTGCTTTTCTTTCAAAAACAAGGATATTTCTAAGTGACCCCAAACTTGAACGGTAGTGTACGTCTCGATCACACAGACAGCTTCATTGCATTTTGGTACACCAGAAGTACATTCATTTCCAATGGAACGCTGCGTTTGACTTGCAGCGTTGCAGTGCGTTCTGTGTGGTGCATACGTTTGTGTGTCAAACTGTATGTGTAAATGGCTTGACAGAAATGGTAGCAGAAGTTGAATTTTGAACTTTTGTTGCACACACATCCAGATGATGCTGTGTCCATTTTACGCAATGCCACTAGGTGTTATCAAGGCATTAGCCCCATGTGCAGCTGGAGGAAAGATAGCCTTGTGTCGCAGACTTGAGAGGCGTTCGTGTTTGCTACCTCAAGGTTAGCTCACATGCTGGCTGTTGAGCTGTCTGTGTGTGGGAGTTGATTGGTGGGAAGTGACCACTCTGTTGTTTAGTGTGTGTGAGTCTGGGTGGCTGGAGGAGTGAGAGCAGGAAGACTGAGGAGCTAACATACAATGAGTATATGGCAATGTTGATTGAACACCAAACATATGGCATTTATAAAACCAGCATTCATGTTGCAACTTTTTAGTGTTATTTGCATAGCAGACATGACATTTTTCACACTGATCCCATGTGGCTCAGTTGATAGAGCATGTCGCTTGCAATGCCAGGGTTGTGGTTCGATTTCCATGAGGCACCTGTATGAAAAGTAAGATAAATGGGTGCACTCACTACTGTAAGTCGCTCTTGATAAGAGCCTCTGGCTCAATGACTAAAATGTAGTAATTCGATAACAGAAAAGTGTGTCGGTTTGTGTTATGTTGCCTGGTAAGCGAGAAAGAATAGTGGGAGTACTATTTCTAATTCTTCACTGTTTGGCTGGGGTAAATTCATCAAGAGTTTATAGCTGGGTTACAATTGTCCAAGTTCTGTAACGTGTAAAAGTGAAACTTTGCGCAGTATGGCACGTCTGTATCAAGATGTATATGTATCTAGTCAATCTCTGGAGTGACGGTTCCCTCTTTCTCTCCTCCCTCAGTTCCATTGCATCAACAGCACAGCTGCTGGAGTTGCAGCCACAGCTGGCTTTGCAGAAATCTGTCTCCAATCTTCAGAAGCCCACACCGGTAGCCAGTCAGGAGGTGGGTTTGGCCTCTTGATTTTTGTCATCTACATCTTTCGGTTTCACTTTGAATTGTGATTGTTTTTTTCCTTTGTTTTTTTCTTAGTGACTGCCTTTAACCTCTCTTGGGTATGTGGGACGTGACCGTCCCACCTGCGGGACACACTATTCAACAGCCAGTGAAATAGCAGGGTGCCAAATTCAAAACGACAATCTCATAATTCAAATTTCTCACACATACTAGTATTATACACCATTTTATTGATAGGACTCTCGTTAATCCAACCACATTGTCCGATTTCAAAAAGGCTTTACGGCGAAAGCAAAACATTAGATTATGTTAGGACAGCGCCTAAAAAATAAAAGCCACACAGCCATTTTCCAACCAAGGAGAGGCGTCACAAAAACCAGAAATACAGCTAAAATTAAGCACTAACCTTTGATGATCTTCATCAGATGGCACTTATAGGACTTCATGTTACACAATACATGTATGTTTTGCTCGATAAAGTTGATATTTATATCCAAAAACCCCATTTTACATTGGCCTGTAATGTTCAGAAATGTTTTTCCTTTAAAAACTTCCAGTGAATGAGCACATCAATTTATAGAAATACTCATCATTAACGTTGATAAAATATTAAACTGTTATTCAAAGAATTATGGATAAACATCTCCTTAATGCAACCGCTGTGACAGATTTCTAAAAAGCTTCACGGGGAAAGCACACTGCAATAATCTGAGTACTGCGCTCAGAAAACAACAGCAGGCAATACAGATACCCGCCATTTTGGAGTCATCTAAAATCATAAATAGCATTATAAATATTCACTTACCTTTGTTGATCTTCATCAGAATGCACTCCCAGGATTCCCAGGTCCACAATAAATGTTGATTTGTTCGATAAAGTCCATAATTTATGTCCAAATACCTCCTTGTTGTTAGCGCGTTCAGTAAGCTACTCCAAATGCTGAAATTGTCACGACGAAAAATCTAAAAAAGTTCTATTTATGTTCGTAGAAACATGTCAAACGATGTATAGCATCAATCTTTAGGGCCTTTTTAACATAAAACTTCAATAATATTCCAACCGGACGATTCCAATGTCTTGAAAAATGTAATGGAACACAGCTACCTCTCACGTGAACACGAGCCAATGAACTCATGTCCTTTCCTGAGTCAACAACTTCCAACTTTCTTTGTTTGCTCTCTGTTCACCATAGAAGCCTCAAACAACTTTCTAAAGACTGTTGACATCTAGTGGAAGCCTTAGGAAGTGCAAAATGAACCTTTAGTCACTGTGTGTTAGATAGGCATTCACTTGAAAAAACTACAAGCCTCAGATTCTCCACTTCCTGGTTGGATTTTTCTCAGGTTTTTGCCTGCCATATGAGTTCTGTTATACTCACAGACATCATTCAAACAGTTTTAGAAACTTCAGAGTGTTTTCTATCCAAATCTAATAATATGCATATCCTACATTCTGGGTCTGGGTAGCAGGCAGTTTACTACGGGCACACTTTTCATCCGGACGTCAAAATACTGCCCCCTACCCTAGAGAAGTTAAGAAGCAATGTATCCCTTTGAAAATGGCCTATTTGGCATCGATATGAGTCTGAAAGTTATTCTAGTGTCAAAATTGACTACAAAGTGTAAATAGGATAATTTTAGTCATAAAGTCAATCTTGTCTAAAACGTTTGGAACGTCCGTTCGTCATACTAGGTAAATGAAGGTTGGGTTTTGATGTCTATTTGCCTACTAACATGGGGTGAAGAGCTGCGGTGATTGCTCTCTAATCAGTAGCATAGATGGTTAGGCTAGCAGCTCCAACTGTTTACACACGTTGCGCATTTTCTTTACTTGCGAAATACCTTAGATGTAAAATTGAGCAACTAAAACATCCTCGGTCAAAACGTCAAAATTCATTACAGATAACTCGAGTAATCTTCAATTCATTCTGGGTATTTTAAGGAAGTGAAATAGGTTTCCAAACCGAACGCAAAATTAGTCAGGAAACACACCTCCAAGACTGAAATCTCTTTAATTAATACAATTTCCTCTGTTGTTTCCACAGAGCACAAACACAGGTGGACCAAAGCAATGGGCCCAGCTAAATGGAAAGGCCATAGAACTAGATGGTGAGTTGGAATGGAAAACTCGACTGCTCAAAATCACTGTCTCTTTGGTCAGCATTGATGGAGGTGCTATCAGACGTGTCAATTTACTGCATGCCTCCACCTCATGATTTTCCATCAGCCTCCGTTTCTTTTGACTCTGCTGTGACTGACAGCTGTGCCCCTTGTTTCCATGGCGACAGCAGGTTTAAGGGCCTCAAACCGACTGCAGCCCTTCTCTCACGAGGAATTTCCAACGCTGAAGGCTGCTGGGGAACAGGACAAGGCTGGCAAGGAAAGAAGCGCCTTCGATCCGTCGTATGGGCCCGGACCAAGCCTCCGCCCCCAGAGTGAGTCCAGTGGACATAGCTGTGGTGGCACAAACATGTACTCCAGTTCAAAAGGAATCCACATGCTTTTAAATGATGAGTAGTGGAGCAGCCTCACAGCATAGTTACTAATAAGTGCAGTCGGAAAATCTTGTGCACATACTTTAAAAAACAATACACTGCAATTTCACCTTATAACTCTTAAGACACAGGCTTGTTTTCTCAAATTCGTTTTCCTCTTGTCTTTCCAGATGTGACAAGTTGGAGGGAGGGTGGTGGGAGGAACCTTCTGCCCTCATCCCTGCCGGCAGGCCTGCCCTCAGATTCCGAGGGCAAGGCCAGCGGCGTAGCTGAGACTGGGAGCCCCCCTCCACCTCTTCCCCCCTCTGCCGCCCTCTCTGCCTCCATGGTCAGTCCCACCCCTGCCACCGTTGTCAGCGCCCCTCCAGTCCTAGAGCCCAAGGAGCCCTCTCTGCGCCCCGCCCAGCCCCTCCGCAGGCCCACCCCCCCTGCCCTGAACCATCACCAGCTCCACCACCCTACCACCACCACCACCTACCACGACATGCTGCCTGCCTTCGTAAGTAGCACAATATTGCTCTTAATTTATTTTCACTTTATGACACCTTAATACAAGGTTCTGTTCTGACTACACTTTTTGTCTATTGGTTTTCAGATGTGCCCCAAAGAGACTCGTGATGCTCCCGGCACTGCTGAACACACTGGCCCTGTCACTGTGGTCGCCCCAGTTCGCTTTGACAACCGGCCCACCTTCAGACAGCCCTACCCCAACATCAACCAAGAGCCCGTCAAGTAAGTTGTCACCTGCATATGCCTACTGTCTGGAAGCGATGCTCAGTTAAAATAATGAAAGATTAAAATGGATAATACAATTGAAGATTCTGTGAATTCTTTTGTTTTCTTTGCAAAAATAATCGCAGACCTCTCACCTCCCCATGTTCCTATTCTCCTTGTAGCGGTGAGGTTAGGAGAGAAGAAAACCGCTTCATTCGTGGGCCCTCTCGCAACCCCTCCTCCAGACCCATCCGTCGGCCCGGTGACAGACCCCCTCGTCCGGCCATCATCAACCCAGAGGACCTGAAGGATCTGGATGAGCTGGACAACGACTGTGAAGACGGCTGGGCAGGTGGGGGGGGCTTTCTGTTATCACATCATACAGACTGAAACAGCATTTCTGTGCATGTGCCCCAGCGGAACTAGATTGACCTTGATAAAAATGTTGCTCTCTCACCATTCCAGGTATCCATGAAGAAGTGGATTATGGCGAGAAACTCAAGTTCAGTGACGATGAGGAGGAGCACGCCGAAAAGAACAAGATGTGGTGAAATTACCCCCACCCCCTTTGTGTTTGTGACTGAATAGAATATTGTTGGTGTTATTTCTGTAGTTTTAAGAGCAGTGACCTTGTAGCAGTGACTGATTGTGAGCTCTATCTCTGACCCAGGGCTGAATGGGAGAACCAGCGTCGCGAGCACCAGTTGTCGCTGAGCTCAGGAGAGGGGGCGTACCCCCAGGACGGCCCCGAGGAGGAGGCTTACCTGGCCTTCCAGGAGCAGATGGCCCACAGGAAGATCAACAGCAGGTTCCCCTCTGGAGAACCACAGGTAAGGTCGTACCTGAGTCCACTATGCCTCAGGCTGCTACCCTTGCCTGGTCCCCCTAGCCTTCAATACCACTGATCTCTGAAGTTTTGAGTTTAAAGAAATATGGCAGAAGCCCGTCCAGTCATTTCACCTATCAGTGGTCATGAAGTCTTCAGACAATGCACATGACTATTATCAATAACCCTTGATTGAAATAAGACTCAACAAATCACCTTGTAGTTAACGTAGTGATTAAAAAGTGAATGTTTAATTACAACTTCCAGGGTAGAAATGCAGAAGCACATATGGAGATATGGTGGAGGTCACTGTAAGATTAACTAATGTTTAGGCATTAAAGCATAAAGAGTACATACACCTGTAGGAAGAGAACAATTGAGTCACATTTATATGCGTGTGTCCTAAGTCCATTGTACACAAAACTCATGTAGTCCCCACATTAACACCCCCGAACCCTCCTCTGTGGCGTCTCTAGGCCCAGCAGAAGAGCTCCGGGCCTGGCATGGCACACCAGGGTGAACCCCTGGACGACCAGGAGGAGCGCCAGGGCCCTTCCCGGGCCAAGTTTGTATCACCGGAACTCTCGGAGGCAGTGGAGAGAGCTCGCCGGCGCAGGGAGGAGGAGGAGAGACGCGCCCGTGAGGAGAGACTCGCCGCCTGCGCCGAGAAGCTCAAGAGGCTAGACGAGAGGTTTGGGAAGACGGAGAGACAGTTGTCAAGGTCTGAGGAGGGAGCGAAGGATGCAGAGAGCAAGGAGGCAGCACTGTCCACTGGGAGAGAGAGCAAAAACCACCAGGAGAGCTGGCAATATGGCACGAAAGGTAACACCAAACCGCCATTACTGTTTGTTTAGTAAACATGTATTTATTCAGGTTGATCAGTTAAAAATACTAACTTCAATTCTCAGTCATAGTGTGCACTTACTGTTGAAATTGAACATTTTACTGAATGGCTATCACTGAACGACGTGTAGGAAACATACAGGGTTGCCAGGTCTAACAAAAATTTCTAGCCCAATGATCTCTGAACCTGCCCACAAGTCCTGAAAACTAGGCCCCCAAAAATGTTTGCCCTGACAGGAGTTGCCAAATATATCCAATAAACCCTTTTCCCATAACGTTATTGAGTGAATTAAGAAGGAATATTGATGTCATTTTTAATGATGTAGGTTAAGAAGCAAAATTCGGTTTTCCATCAAAATAATTATTGCGAATTTAAGAATATATTGCAAGGGAAAATATGAATTGCCCTTATTAATCTCTCCAGATCATTTTCCATCAATGGATGTCGATTTAACTTGTTTTGACTGCTATGATTAAGCAATATGGCCAGAGGAGGTGTGGTATAACAAATATATCAAGGCTAAAGGCTGTTCTTAGGACATAAGAATGCAGTCTACTTTAAACCACCTCCTGAGCGAATTTATCCAAAGAGCTCTAGTGCTCCCGAAGTAGTTTTCTAATGCTTTGTTGCTGTTATATCAGTTTTAGCGCGTTAGGTTTTATGGAAAAGGGCGTCTCCATAATGACCAATCTACAACTGGTAAAAAGTTGTCATGACGTGTGCGCATGCTGCTGTCTCTGTGACTCAACTGCCTCTGCTGCAGCACTCTCTCAACCTGTGCTGTCAACACACACACCCCTTCGGCCCTCCCCCTATCCACCATTCACTCACTTAATAACAGCTTGCTCACTGCCTGACAGTCAGCAGCAGCAGGTCACAGTGAAATGTATATATTTTTAAGAGAAATGCCATGGTGGCCGCTGTACAATTTAGAGGTAGCCCAAAAACCTGCCACCCGTGACCAATACATTTTCACCCGTGACACTGTTTTCAAAGTAGTCCAATTTGGCTGGAAAACGACAAACATGGCAACACTGGAAACATGGGTAGCTATGTAAAAGTAGGATTATAACCCGCTCCCTCTCCTCTCCTGTCCCAGACACTGAGTGTCCCTTGGAGCACTCCCCCGGCCAGCAGGACTACAGGGAAGAAGGCACCTTGGGCTTTGCCCCCTACCGCAATGAGGACGAGGGCGGGGCTGATCCCACTTCTCCCTTGCCCGACTACACAAACCACCAGGCCTCCAAAACCCTCCCGCCCCGCTTCCAAAAGCAGCAGCAGGTGAGCCGCCCGGCCGACACCATCTGATGCTTTCCCAGCAGCCCCTTCCCTCCAGCCCCAAAAATCCTTATCCCCTCCCTAATTCCTGGCGGGATTAGCGGCTTGAGAAAGGCCCGTCAGAGTTCACAGGAGCAGGTGTTTTCCGTAACGACGGTCGTCGGGTATTATGAAGGGGGCCAACGGGTGTGTTTGTTTTATTCTGTTGTGTAGTGTTTTAATGAGTTCTGTGGTGGATGCACAGCAATAGGCAATTGACAAAACAGGAAATAACCACTCGCTGCATATAGTACACTTCTTTAAATGCATCTAGTCACTTTTTTTATGTGAGGTGAATAATTGTACCAGTGTGTGAACTTAATGGGTTCATGCTCTATGTCGTCCCTCCCCCTCTCAGGACCAAGTGTATAAAATGCAGCACTGGCAGCAGTCTGGCCACCTCGCCCCCTCTGGCTCCAGCCACCCCCCGAGAGGATACTACCCCCCACACATGCTGGGCTTCGACCCCCGCTGGATGATGATGCCCCCCTTCTTGGACCCCCGCATGGCCCAGGGCCGCTCCCCCGTGGACTACTACCCCAACGCTGTCCACTCTTCAGGTGAGACCTGAGAAAACAGTATTGTTTTACTAAAGGGAATGATGAATTTCCTGATTTCATTTCTTAATTCACTTTTTAGTTTAGTGACATCATGGTCAAACTTTCTAGATTGATATGGATATTGATATAATCCTGCATCTGTATCATCACTAACTGTAGAATACCACCTCTGTGTTTGCGTAGGAATGATGAAATCGATGATGCAGCCAGACCACCTGAACAGCCCAGGGTCCGCCTCTGACGATGGCTGCCATCCCAGCATGCATCAGGAGAGAAAGGCCCCCTCCACCGAGCCCTACCCCGTGTGGAACCAAGATGGCTACCCCCCTCGCAGTTTCACCCCACCCTACCAGAGACAGCACGAGAGCTCAGACAGGAGCCAGCCAGACGACCGGAGTGACAGGACATGCTCCCAGCAGGACTTGTACGAAGAGAGTGGCAACGAGTGCCTAGACAACCCATCTGGTGACCTCTCCCATCAGGCCTACCACCAGAGCAAAAGTCCCGACAGGGATCACCACCCGCACGACCAAGGCCTGCTCTCCTCAGCCCCAAGCCGGCCCCAGCAGCAGCATGCAGACAGCGACTACCCCAAACAGGAGCCCAAAGACAGGTACCTGAAGGACGGTACTGAACCCTGTGACGAACTCTTCGACACCTCCAAGGAAAAGGTTTTTGACTCAGACTTCCATAGGCGAGATGGAGGCCAGAAGAAGGAAGTTGGTGTTGGTGGTCAGAACCAGTGGTCTGATCCTGGCTCCAGCTCCCCTGCCAGCAGTATAAGCCAGCCCTCTGAGACTGGCGGTAGGACCCTGACCCGCAGGACCGGTCCCATCAAGAAACCTGTGCTAAAGGCCCTCAAAGTGGAGGACAAGGAGAACGAGAAGCCCAAAGTGGAGCCTGAGGAGAAGGTAGTCCCTTACCGCCTGGAAAAGGAGGTGCTCACTAACGTATATGACCTGAAGAAAGACAACCAGCCCCTCGTAAGTAATAGACGCTCGGCTTCGCCTGCTATCGAGAAGCAGCCAGAAGAGAAGCAACAACCACCAGCTCCTGCTAAAATAGAGCGGCCAGCCAGTATCCACAGTGAAGATTTGCCGAAGGAGAACAGCTGGGACAGCGGAAAGAGCCAGTCCTCCAGAGACAGCCAGGAGAGCAGGGAGCCTGGTGCACCACGACGCAACAACTGGATCTTCATCGATGAGGAGCAGGCCTTTGCCGGAGCCAGGGGAACGGGTCGAGGTCGGAGCCGTGGCGGCTTCAGGGAGTTCAGTTCCAGAGGAGGCCGGGGAGGCCGAGAGAACCCCAGAGGAGGCTACAACAACAATATCAACAGCAGGGACGCCGCTGGAGCCCAGAGACCAGGCAGAGGCAGAGGACTGCCCAGGGACTTTGTCAAAGTGGAGGACCTGCAGAGGGGGAAGCCGAGGAGGCGCAACGTCAGCGAGACTCTGAGCGAGACCTCAGAGTACGAGGAGCTGCCCAAGCGGCGACGCCAGAAGGGCTCTGAAAACGGAGAGGGTGGCAGCTACCCAGAGCAGGGAGAGACCAGGAAGGCCGACCGAGACTCTTGGAGGTCCAACAAGGTGTACACGGAAGAACAGGCAGCCAGTGATGCCCGCGACAAGGCCAAAGCCAGCAGCAGGGGGTTCGGAGGCTTCGGCCGCTCGCTGCCTCCCAGACTCGATACTGGCAGGGGCTACAACACCAGCCGAGGGTTCAACAACGGCTCCAGAGACATCTCCACCTGGAGGGGGCGGGGGACTCAGTTTGGCAGTGGCGGTTGGCCCATGCAGGAGAACGGCTACGGCCTGGGCACCGAGACCTATTCCAGGAGACCACCTGCAGAGCGTGAGCCCCTCAAATACATCCCCAAGTTTACTGGCTCTACTGGTTCCTTCATGGAGAACGGCGCTGAGGACCGCAGTGGGGAGGGCGAGTACTACATAGACAGTGACAACCCTGGACAACAGCCGTTGAGAAGACGGAGGCCGCCGCGCCAGGACAAGCCCCCACGTTTCCGCCGACTACGTCAAGAGAGGGAGCCCGGCAGCGGCCAGTGGACCAGCGATGAGTACATCAACGGATCGGAAGGATTCGCAAACCCCTGGCCGAGCCGCTCCAAGGAGGGAGGTAAAGAGGACAGCTGGTCCAGTGGCCACTACTCCGGAGGGGGGGGTAGGTCCGGTGGTCAGCACGGCCAGGCGGAGGACTGGGAGACTGGCTCAGAGAACAGCGACTTCAGCGACTGGAGGGAGAAGCGTGGTGGAGGGCAGCAGCAGCAGGCCCACGGGGGAGATGTGCACTCAGACTCGGGCCACGGGGATCCTGGGTCTGGAGAGAAGAGGGAGCTGGCCAAGAGGAGTTTCTCCAGCCAGCGCCCCCTGGTGGACCGGCAGAACAGGAAGGGTGAGGTGGATGGGAACAAGATGACACGCTCTTCAGAGAACCCTAACGCTCTGCCCTCCTGTAACAGGAATGACGGCTGGCAGAATGGAGGGTCCTCCAACCATAAGAGGTGAGTACTGTGCTAACTTTGGCTTATGCAAACTTGGTGTGAGAACATTCAACAGAACTGTTGATATTGTTTTTTTCTTGACTTAATTGTTTCAAAACATCCTCAAGACATCACTATACTGGAGCTTCTAACAACAAACCTTAGCAACACTTTTGCACAATAATACGTTTTAAGTGGTAACACCTGACTCATGGAATGTCTCTCCCTACTTACAGCAGGAGCCCAGAGGAGTCAGGCCCAGTCTACAATGTTGAGCAGTCTGAGGAAGGCCACCAGGCCAACGAACCCTCGGGGAAGAAGCTGGACAAGGAGCTGAAGCCCAGGTCTGTGAAGGGAGACCTGGCCAAACCACTGTCTCAGTACGACCTCAACAGCTACCCCAGTGAGTATGCCAGGCACCAACTTCATAGTAACACATACTTGAGTCAATTAATGCTCAAATGAAATCTTAACATGGGGTCTCAACCTGGTGGGCCAGATGACTGATTTAATATGGCACACGTGTGTCTTCCAGTTGAGGGGGATTCTGGGGGTCCTAGTCCAGACGGGTTCCAAGACCTGTCCAAGAAACAGCTGCGGCGCCCACAGGAAGACGACAGAAGGAGAAAGGAACAAGGAGCTCCTGTAAGTTGACAGAACATTCAAATAAGCCTGAGACATTTAAATAAATCTTAACGAACAGTCTAGAGAATAGACCCAGTTTTGAGTAAAATCTAAATAATTCCAAATCAAAGTTTATTTGTCACGTGCGCCGAATACAACAGGTGTAGACCTTAAGTGAAATGCTTACTTACAAGCTCTAACCAATAGTGCAAAAAAGGTATTAGGTGAACAATAGGTAAGTAAAGAAATAAAACGACTGGCTATATACAGTAGAGAGGCTATAAAAGTAGCGAGGCTACATACAGACACCGGTTAGTCAGGCTGAGGTAGTATGTACATGTAGATATGGTTAAAGTGACTATGCATACAGTGGGGGGGGGTATTTGATCCCCTGCTGATTTTGTATGTTTGCCCACTGACAAAGAAATGATCAGTCTATAATTTTAATGGTAGGTTTATTTCAACAGTGAGAGACAGAATAACAACCAAAAAATCCAGAAAAACGCATGTCAAAAATGTTATAAATTGATTTGCATTTTAATGAGGGAAATAAGTATTTGACCCCCTCTCAATCAGAAAGATTTCTGGCTCCCAGGTGTCTTTTATACAGGTAACGTGCTGAGATTAGGAGCACACTCTTAAAGGGAGTGCTCCTAATCTCAGCTTGTTACCTGTATAAAAGACACCTGTCCACAGAAGCAATCAATCAATCAAATTCCAAACTCTCCACCATGGCCAAGACCAAAGAGCTCTCCAAGGATGTAAGGGACAAGATTGTAGACCTACACAAGGCTGGAATGGGCTACAAGACCATCGCCAAGCAGCTTGGTGAGAAGGTGACAACATTTGGTGCGATTATTCGCAAATGGAAGAAACAAAAGAACTGTCAATATCCCTCGGCCTGGGGCACCATGCAAGATCTCACATCGTGGAGTTGCAATGATCATGAGAACGGTGAGGAATCAGCCCAGAACTACACGGGAGGATCTTGTCAATGATCTCAAGGTAGCTGGGACCAAAGTCACCAAGAAAACAATTGGTAACACACTACGCCGTGAAGGACTGAAATCCTGCAGCGCCCGCAAGGTCCCCCTGCTCAAGAATACATATACATGCCCGTCTGAAGTTTGCCAATGAACATCTGAATGATTCAGAGGACAACTGGGTGAAAGTGTTGTTGTCAGATGAGACCAAAATGGAGCTCTTTGGCATCAACTCAACTCGCCGTGTTTGGAGGAGGAGGAATGCTGCCTATGACCCCAAGAACACCATCTCCACCGTCAAACATGGAGGTGGAAACATTATGCTTTGGGGGTGTTTTTCTGCTAAGGGGACAGGACAACTTCACCGCATCATTTGACGGGGCCATGTACTGAGTTGCCAAACGTCAGCCTCGAAACCTTAATGACTTGGAGAAGATCTGCAAAAGGAGTGGGACAAAATCCCCCCTGAGATGTGTGCAAACCTGGTGGCCAACTACAAGAAACGTCTGACCTTGTTGGCAATCACAAAGGGTTTTGCAGAGGGGTCAAATACTTATTTCCATCATTAAAATGCAAATCATTTTATAACATTTTTGATATGCGTTTTTCTGGATTTGTTGTTGTTATTCTGTCTCTCACTGTTCAAATAAACCTACCATTAAAATTATTGACTGATCATTTCTTTGTAAGTGGGCAAACGCACAATATCAGCAGGGGATCAAATACTTTTTCCCCCCCACTGTATATGATGAACAGAGAGTAGCAGGAGCATAAAAGAGGGCTTGGTGGGTGGCGGGACACAATGCAGATAGCCCGGTTAGCCAATGTGCGGGAGCACTGGTTGGTCGGCCCAATTGAGGTAGTATGTACATATGTATAGTTAAAGTGACTATGCATATATAATAAACAGAGAGTAGCAGCAGCGTAAAAAGAGGGGTTGGGAGGGGCACACAATGCAAATAGTCCGGGTAGCCATTTGATTACTTGTTCAGGAGTCTTATGGCTTGGGGGTAAAAACTGTTGAGAAACCTTTTTGTCCTAGTCTTGGCACTCCGGTACCGCTTGCCATGCGGTAGTAGAGAGAACAGTCTATGACTGGGGTGGCTGGGGTCTTTGACAATTTTTAGGGCTTTCCTCTGACACCGCCTGGTATAGAGGTCCTGGATGGCAGGTAGCTTAACCCCAGTGATGTACTGGGCCGAACGCACTACCCACTGTAGTGCCTTGCGGTCAGAGGCCGAGCAATTGCCCTTACAAGCAGTGATGCAACCAGTCAGGATGCTCTCGATGTTGCAACTGTAGAACCTTTTGAGGATCTTAGGACCCATGACAAATCTTTTTAGTTTCCTGAGGGGGAATAGGCTTTGTCGTGCCCTCTTCAGGACTGCCTTGGTGTGTTTGGACCATTCTAGTTTGTTGTTGATGTGGACACCAAGGAACTTGAAGCTCTCAACCTGCTCCACTACAGCCCCGTCGGTGAGAATGGGGGTGTGCTCGGTCCTCCTTTTCCTGTAGTCCACAATGATCTCCTTAGTCTTGGTTACGTTGAGGGATAGGTTGTTATTCTGGCACCACCCGGCCAGGTCTCTGACCTCCTCCCTATAGGCTGTCTCGTTGTTGTCGGTGATCAGGCCTACCATTGTTGTGTCGTCTGCAAACTTAATGATGGCGTTAGTCGTGCCTGGCCCTGCAGTCGTGGGTGAACAAGGAGTACAGGAGGAGACTGAGCACGCACCCCTGAGGAGCTCTAGTGTTGAGGATCAGCGTGGCAGATGTGTTGCTACCTACCCTCACCACCTGGGGGCGGCCCGTCAGGAAGTCCAGGATCCAGTTGCAGAGGGAGGTGTTGAGTCCCAGGATCCTTAGCTTAGTGATGAGCTTTGAGGGTACTATGGTGTTGAACGCTGAGCTGTAGTCAGAGAATAGCATTCTCACATAAGTGTTCCTTTTGTCCAGGTGGGAAAGGGCAGTGTGGAGATTGCATGATCTGTTTGCGCGGTATGCAAATTGGAGTGGGTCTAGGGTTTCTGCGGTAATGGTGTTGATGCGAGCCATTACCAACCTTTCAAAGCACTTCATGGCTATGGACGTGAGTGCTACGGGTCTGTAGTCATTTAGGCAGGTTGCCTTTGTGTTCTTGGACACAGGGACTATGGTGGTCTGCTTCAAACATGTTGGTATTACAGACTCAATCAGGGACATAATTGCTAATGGTTTCATGCAAGCAGCGATACTTCTTTAACAACATACTGTTTTTCCCTAAAAATCTCAATCATATATTATGTTAAGTATAGTTGTACATGACTTGAGGTGCTGTGTTGTACTTCATCTATGGAGAAAAAATATTTGTTTGCCACACTGCAGGTTCCGGTAAAGAACAGACCGATCACCTCCAAGATGCCCCCTCGGTTTGCCAAGAAGCAGGGTGGCATGACCATTGATCAGCCAGAAGAGGGACTCTCTGCCAACAACCTGGGCACAGAAATCTGGGAGACTAACAGCTCAGGTAGGAGTAGGGGCAACACCCCAGCCTTCACACACCTCATCTTCCACCCCATCTGATAATTGTTTCCCATACTCAGCTTTTTCCCTCCAAACTACATAGGAACATTCTTGTGTTGTCAACTGTATAATATAATGCAGTGGTTCTTACGTTGTTCTATTCCTTCCCTCAGCTCTGTCAATCCAGTCATCTGGAGGAGATTCGTGGACCAAGCAGGTCTCCTTCACAGGCAGCGAGCCCAACTCTGAGGATTCTGACGCGGGCCCTGAGCAGAGCAAGGAGCAGCACAAGCCCGGCCCCATCGGTAACGAACGTTCACTCAAGCACCGCAAGGGCTCGGAGGGTGTGGAGCGTCTGGAGGGGAGGCCCATCACGCCCGTCAATGGCGTGGACCTCCATGTGGACACAGTGCTGCCCGTGCCACCCATCGAGTTTGGTGTCAGTGCCAAGGACTCTGACTTTAGCCTGCCACCCGGTTCCACCCCAGTGCCCGTGTCCAACCCCGTCACCAAGCTGCAGGACGCCCTCGTCAGCAACGTGAGTACAAATATACTGAGTTCAACTGGATTCCCATTGTCACCTCATGATTATGAGGTGGCCTATTAAAAGGAATCCTTCAAGTGCTACACTTGAAGTGGCTTGATAAAATAAATATCATAAATGAGATGTAAAATGGACAAAAGATGTCATTGGCTAGTTGTTGATGTGTTAATAACATTATGTGTGTGTGTAGCCGGCCCTGACCCAGGCCATTCCCATGCTGCGTAGAGACCACCTGCAGCCTGGCATCAACCTCAACCCCATCTCTTTCCCCAGTGCTGACCTCACACTCAAGGTACACACCCCACTGCCTCACACTCTCCACACTCCAGACATCTCTAAACACTAGTCTTGTTAAAGAAATGTAATTCTCAGTTACATACCTGGCTAAGTAAAGGTTAGATCAAATAAACGTTAGTAAACACAAAAGATTTGTGTAATTTTACTGATCATTTCTATCCCTTCGTCCCCTCTTTCTCAGATGGAGTCGGCCCGTAAGGCGTGGGAGAACTCCCAGTCTCTCCCCGAGCAGGGCTCTCCTGGTGGGGGTGCCTCTGGCGCCCAGCCCCCTTGCAGTGTGGGCTCTTCCAGCGGGGTGAGCTACAGCTCTTTCGGAGGGGTATCCATGCCCCCCATGCCCATTGCCTCCGTGGCACCTTCCATGTCCATGCAGGGTAAGAGGACACTCGCACATTAAACATTGACATTATTGCTATATTTGCCAAAAGGCTATGCGTTGTATGAAATGTAACTCTGTGCATTATTATTATACCTTTTGAAATAACAATTGTATTTCCCTCTCTGTAGGTAACCATGTCCCCCCGCTGTATCTGGATGGCCATGTCTTTCCCAGCCAGCCTCGTCTGGTGCCCCCAACCATGACCCAGCAGCAGAGCTACCAACAGGTACTACACTTACAAGTATAGGGTCTTACAGGATTTTATTCCAATTATTTGTCTTTATATACACTACCGTTCAAAAGTTTGCGGTCACTTGGAGCCTGTAATCGAACCCACAGATGCTGATGCTCCAGATACTCAACTAGTCTAAAGAAGGCCAATTTTATTGCTTCTTTAATCAGGATAACAGTTTTCAGCTGTGCTAACATAATTGCAAAAGGGTTTTCTAATGATCAATTAGCCTTTTAAAATGATAAACTTGGATTAGCTAACACAACGTGCCATTGGAACACAGGAGTGATGGTTGCTGATAATGGGCCTCTGTATGCCTATGTAGATATTCCATAAAAAATCTGCCATTTCCAGCTACAATAATCATTTACAACAATTAGAATGTCTACACTGTATTTCGGATCAATTTTATGTTATTTTAATGGGGGAAAAATGTTGCTTTTCTTTCAAAAACAAGGACATTTCTAAGTGACCCCAAACCTTTGAACGGTAGTGTATAAAAAAAAAAAAGACATTTTGGGCAATAATCGGTGCCTCCTGGATTTGGAGTTTTTATGACGCTTGCCAAAAATGCTTGATTTTGCTGGGTCACTAATGACATTTTTGCATGGCAATTTGTGATGTCCAATTTGTCATGAAAATGTTCTGGTGAGGGGGTAAACTGTAATATTATAATTCACTCCTTCCTGTGTGTGCACTCAGGCGGCGGCGGCTGCCCAGCAGATCCCCATCTCCCTACACACCTCTCTGCAGGCCCAGCTCGGTCTCCGGGGAGGCCTTCCCGTCTCCCAGTCTCAGGAGATGTTCAACTCCATTCCCTCCTTCAGGTCCCAGGTGTACATGCATCCCAATCTGTCCCAGCCTAACCCCATGGTGCTGTCAGGCGGTGGCCCCCTGAAGGGGCCCTATTCGGCCTTCCCGGGCATGCAGCCATCGGACATGGTCAAGCCCCAGTCGGGCTCCCACTACCAGCCCATGAACGGCAGCCAGACCATGGTCTATGACGGCCAGATGAACCAGGGCCCTGGCATGAGCTCCTCCCAACTCATGGACTCCCAGCTCATCCAGGTAAGGGGAACAACTCTGTCAGTGGCACCCTTAGCTTGAAGGAACAGTTTGCTTGGCTTCTAATGGAAACATTATACTCTCTTCATTCAATGTTTCAAAGGCCCGAACAATGATCCTCCCTCTCTCTCTCTCTTGCTCCAGGTGACCATGCCCTTACCGGGCTCCCAGCTGCGTTATGGCTCTGCCCAGCAGCACCTCATCCTGCCCCAATCCATCCAGCTCCAGCAGGGCCAGAACCTCTCCGTCGGAGCCGCCCGCAGGATGCTCCCCCCTGGCTCCCAGCCCCCTGTCATGACCGGCAGCAGAGAGGTGAGCTCCACAGACCCACCAAGTGTCCCTTCCAACAATGTTACAGCTTAACTACCCTAATGATTGGTAAATGTTAGCTTTAGGTTGGATTTGGAAACATTTAATGTATAAACAAACAAAAATGCACATTGAATGTAGTGAAACCCATCCCTTTGAAATAGAAGGGATAGTTCACCTAAATTACAAAATGACTTGAATTTTTTGCAGAATTTCCCAATGTCTACTGGTCCGTATACTACTTACAAGGTAAGGAACAACTGTAGTGAATTTGTCATTTGGGTGAACTATCACTTTAATGCCACAACATTTCATAGATTGCATTGAGATGTTCTTACTTGTATATTTAATGAGGCTGTTTGTTTTTTGTCCTCCTCCAGACCTCCCAGATGGAAATGAAAGGCTTCCAGTTCTCTGACAAGCCCAATCACTCCCAGGGCATGCCTGGAGGATACAACAGGTGAGCTGGAACAGCTAAATGTCACCCTGAAAACTTATGTTAGATCACAAAACGTCTTCTCTTAGTTCATATCCTTATAAACGTGTTCATTTTATTGTAACGTGCCAAAGGATTCTACATGGTTCGCTGCCAGTAAAATGTTTAGACTTGTCAAGAAACTGACAGCACAGCTGCGTTTTCTTCTAGTTTGTCCACTATTTAATTAAACATTTAGTGATCATATAATGGCATTAAAGTGATGATATAGATGTAATTGGAAGCTAATGGTAAATCTATCTCTGTCCCTTTCTCCCATCAGACCAGGGTCTGCCAGCCCCGGTGGGAAGCAGTCTGGCCCTGTGGGCCCTCTGCCTGGGCATTACACCCAGCAGGTATGACCCAACACATAGTCATAAACACATTACGTACATACACGCACCTTGGTAGTACTAGTTACTGTTCATTCTACAATCAACAACTAGGTCAACTGACAATCAAAGTCCTCCAGTGCACTTGACACACTTTCATACACACAAACACAATTTTGCAGGCTCTTAACAGTAGCAGCCCCCGCCACCACCACCATACACAAAGGTCCTGACACACAATCCCAGCTGCCCATACACACTCATATAGCCTCCCCCTCCCATTTCATTGGAAACAGAAGACCTCATCCATGCAGGCCGTTCAGCAGCGAGGCTGGGCTTGCAGTGGCCCTGGCCTGACCTGTAGTTGCTGCTACAGAGACCCGGCCACCGGCTGGTATGAGGCCCTGCTGTGCCCCCTACACGGCAAGGTTATAGAAACCTCAACTCAATCATTCTGCTTGTTCAAATCACTGTGATGTTGCACCATTTGAATGACTAATCAGTTTTGACATGCAGCTTCCCTGAACTGCTCTGGCACAATGGCCTCTCAAGACCCTAGTGTACGTTTGAGTCACGAGCATAAAGCAATTTGATGAAATGTCATTTTAGAATTCAGTCTGGAAAATATTTGTAGCTTTGCACACATCTCCGCAACCCCCTTAATATTTGCCTAAAGAAAAATAACCATGCATATATACTGAGACATGTTGCCATGCTAACAGTGTGTGTGTGTTCCACCAGGTCCCCCCTCCCCAGGGCAGCATGGTTATGCACATGCGTCCCCCCACCACCGGCCCCTTTCCCACCCCCATCCAGAGACCTGTCATGCAGGTCAACAAGACAGTCATCATCCGCTCCCCCCCATACCCCAATCCCGGGCGCGAGCCACCCCACTCCACCCCCCCCTCGGCCCCCGAGCCCACCGTCAAGGGGCCGGAGGATGGCATGAAGGTGAGCCACCCACTGTAAATATAGGTAATTCGATTTTTATCCATTTCGTTTTTTGTTTTTCTTCAATCCAATGTGCCAATGTATGAAATCAAAGCCATATATGGAGAGAGTTTGGTAGTTGCCGTTTCTGTCAAAGATGGTAGGTTTCCGTCGATTATGACCTCAATTTATTTTGATTGGTTAAAATGTGTCGTGACGCCAATTACCACTGTCAGCACCTCAACTCTCCATGTCTGTTAAGAAGCAACTAGGGTCTAGTTGTCAAAGTTGCCCTGAACAGAATACATATGGCTCTGAATGAACTCAACTGGATGCACTGCTATGAACTATTGTAATTAATAATGAACATATTGCGTCATAACCAGTAATATGGTACCTGAGGTAAAAATTTCTCATCACAAGATTAATTTGTCTGTAAACTTATCTAGGGAACTGTATTTAATCAAATGGTGCTCATAGACATAGGTAGCCTAATCTTGTAGGCACGTAGTATCATTTACTGGTATATTTGGATAGGGACAAGTACAAAGACATTGAACAAACAATCGTCCGATGCATTGCAGGAGTGTTTCTAGTTTACGCTAATTTAACACCCGTCCCTAGATGGGCATCTATGGAAACAAAAGGAAAGAAATACGTAATCACACAAAATCACATATCAGGACATTATCACAATTATGTGCACAAAGAAAATGTCACAGGTGATAGATAAATAAATGCTGTAAATCAAATATCATACATATTTACCTCTAATATTTACAACTTGGATGTAAGAGGGTCATGTTGATGACACACCGCAAGCAGTTCATACATGAATGCTCTGGTGTTTCTTTTGAATGTGTTAAAATGTTACACAAATAATGTATTAATCTTCTCCAGTGCATAATACTTGTAGCAAAAAAAACTGATGCTTGATAATAGCTTTTTTTCTAATGGTGTCTAATTCTTGCTATTAGACCATTTTGAAATTAGATTGTTTTAACTATTTCCCTCCTTGTGACATTAGTGTTATTGTTTTGTTGTCCATTTGAAAACGATATGAAATGTTAACCTTGAGTTTCTCATGTGTGTGTTTTAGAGTAAAGCCCTGCGAATTGGGCGCCAGCTGGTGGGTGAGGGGAAGGCACTGTCGTGGGGCCTGATGACCAGCGAACTCCACGAGTCCCTTCCCGGCTGGCAGGGCAAACCAGCACCATGCACCTGAACCATCAAACCCCAGGCTGTCAAAGTGGAGGGCAAGGCGTGGTAACGGACCTTCAACCTCCACCCAACCTGCCTTTGGAAGACACAACCCCGTGCACCCTCTTTCGACCCACCGCCCAGCCTTCTATTGCCAACCCCCAGATCAGGCGCCAAACTGAGGAGCAGGCAGGCATACTGTACCAACTCCCCGAACTATCATAACCGGACACTTATTATTATTATTAAACACCGCGTGTGTGTGTGTGTGTGTGTGTGTGTGTGTGTGTAAGCAGACTCGAGGTTCTCCTTTATTTATTAACATTGTCCTTTTTCGAGAGAAGAATGGTGACAAAAAAATATGAAATAAATGCACATTTTCTGTGTTGCTCTGCACCCGAAAAAGGAAACGAACAGCTCCTGCAGATAGTTCACCCCGTTTTTGCCACAATACTTTTTTGGACTATAGCCCTGTAGAGGAGGCAAACACTTGACATGTCACCACAAGAAAGCAAATCTGTAAGCGTAAAAAACAAACATGTCCTTTTCCCTCACTTTTTGAAGAATTTTGCTGGTAGTTTTAATCTTTTTTTTCTTTTTTAAGTAATCATTGCCTGTTTGCTCTATTATTAAAGGACTTCAAAAGACAAATTTTAAGGACATTGTGTATAAACATGGAAAGGTGTGAATTGGGGCGTGTCGCCCTCAGAGACCCCTGGGTTACTTCACACAGCTCGTGAACTGTGACAAAACTGCTTCGATTTTTAGAAAACGTTTCCGTTCTTTTTTTAAAGGTTGTTTTTTTGCTTTTGTTTTGTCGCGCTCTCTCTCCTATGTGTTTTGTAAACAGAAGCAAAAACGAGGACATTTTCGAGAAATCGGCTTGCCTCATTTGAAGCTATCCTAGCGTTGATGCAGTGTGTGCATGTGATGTGCTGAATGTGTTAATTGTAGAGCCTAATCCAGGACCCTATCGCAACATTTCAAAAGACAGCGGACACTGCTGCCGTAGTGTGAGGTTTTGATCAACCGAGCTGGCAAAAAATATGGTTTATTCTATGGTGTTGGGGGGTATCTATAGTGTTTGGGAGTGACGACAGGCTTCATTGACTTACTGTACGATCTCAACAGCTGATTGAAATGTTGCTTTTTATTGCTATACATTTGGTTGTAATGAGTTGCTGAAATCTGAATTCACATCTGATACATGTCAAGTGCTTTTATATTCCCTCTCCTATAGTGTTTTTGCTTTTGATCCTAGAGCTATTAAACACTTCTCTATTGTTTTTTTTTTTAAACACATACTCGTTGGAAAGGTGGAGGGGTTAGTGAAGGAATGAGTAGGCACACCTCCCTAGTGAACATTCAGCACCATGTAAGGTCTCTGGGGTGGCGCTAGCAATAAACGCAGCCTAACTCTCAATCAGGGTCCAAATATCTATTTTTATGTTACAATTTCACGACAAAAGAGGGTGTTTAGAATTGCTTGATGAATTGATGTACTTTCTTCGCGTAGGTTTTTTGGTGAACGCTGCAGTTGTTTTGGGCTCTGAAGAAGGAAATATTAAAGCATTTGTTTTGTTAGAAAAATAATATGAACTGTT